>NW_019416580.1:0-2848 GCF_000390285.2 Anoplophora glabripennis | reverse complement strand
CTATGTTAGCAGCGGGGAAAAATGGTATTTACAAAAGTTTTATTTGCGGAAAAATGACAAGAGCTAGGAATAAAACGCAAGAGGGTAATTTTGTTTAAAATAAAATGTGCATCATAAAAAGATATTAAAAAAATGTTTTTACCAGTGGCGTACCACAATTTTCTTCGAAAAACCTTACGGTATAAGATGTACGCACGCCACTGAGTAACTTACAAAGCCAATCTTTTTCCTGTTACTAGGGGATTATCAAATTAAGCTATGGATAAAATTTCATTCCATAATCTTCTAATGTTCGAAAGTTATTGGAGAAAAACTAAATTTTTTGAAATTTTTTAGCGCCCTGTAGCTTGGAAAAGAAAACTCGTAGAGCATAACTTCATATGACAAAAATTTATTTTTTAAACTAAAGAATCCACCGTTTAATTTATTCCCAACCTTTACGTTACACCCTGTATACATTTTTAAAAAAACCAAGCAGTCAATTCTTGGTTGTTAAGTCTGAGTCTTCGACTTAACAACCAAGAATGGTCTTACAGGATTTTGGGTGATGGTTTTGCCATAATTCCAAGATCGAGCTGTATCGAAAATACCTAAATTTGTGTTTGCAGCAAACAACAACCAGTCGATTGTTTCCCAACTACCGTCAAGGAAAATGTAGCGTTCAACCTATAGGCATTATCACTTTCGGAAAAATACTACAAATATTGTCAGATTCCTCAAACTAGAAAATCCAGAAACATATATCTGTCATTCATTTCTCAGATCAGCAGCTGCTTAGCGGACATTACTAGGTACTTTGAAGATTTTTTAATGTTGGAAAAGCGACAAAGTAACTGGACAATATGTCGGAGATTCTCTTCAGCAGAAAATCAAGATTGGGAAAAGGAAAAACATTGAAAACAATGCCGACGCTGCCTCTGCTACTACTTGTTCTACGGCTATAATAACAAATATTAATAGAATGATGTTTTACAAATAAACTGCTAGTTTCGTTAGTTTTGGTAGTAGAATCTAATTTCACAATACAATTTTTCATTTTAGTGTAAATACTAACAAATGGTTAATTGTTTAATTTGATTTTCTTTATTCAAATTATAATTAAGTTACTAGTAGATGAAATTTGATTTTTGTCACTAAAAACCTGTAAAACACCTATAAAACTGCAACTATTGGACAAAACATATTACGTAAGATAATAATAATAATTTAATAAATTATACTTAATTACAGTAATTGCGTATGGAAATTCACCTGGAAGGCGTTCAAGTCTTATTATTCGTAAACAAATTACATTGCAATTTTCTGTGTATCGGATGTTTTTTCTTTTTAACTATGGGAGACTTACTTAAAATCCTTAGGAAATCATATTAATACAAGTTCTGTACAGACAATACAGCAATTTAAAAAATCTATAAACATGGTTCCAACACTCTTTCATTTCCAAGACACAGAGTGACAGTTACTTGCATATACTTTATGGATAAGTAAACTAAAATAATAAAAAATTGTTTATAAATTACACACTAGAATAGTTCATATGGTTAAATTGGTTGAGCTAAAATGGTTTACTGTAAATGCACAGTTATATCAGGAAAACTAAAAGTACTTAAAAACTAGAGTGCGAGTAAAATGCAATATCGACGTAAAAAGTAATATAAAATATGCAATGCAAAATTTAATAAGTTAATTTCCATATTCTTTTATCAGAAAGATCAACTTTTGCAAAGTCAAGAATATTTTTCTTATACATATATACACAGTCTGTTATAGTAAATACAAAAATACTATGTGAATGTTGGAAATAATAAGTATTACACGAAATCAAATTTTAGAGAAAATGCTGGGAATGATTCTCATAATATTTCAAACAGATATCAATTGACATTTTGTCAGGAGTATAAATATAAGCATATATTTTTCGGAAAAAGTCAGTAGTACACTAACTGAAAATACACAAAAACAAAAGTAATTATATTAGTTAATTTTCAGACCCATTAAAAGCTAGATCATCATATTGCAAGTTTAGTCCAGACAAAGCTGTAAATAGATTGAAGAATAAATTAGTTGATTCTTAACCATTTTACTTATATTTTGCGTCATTTGTGCGGTTGCTAACGAAACAAAAAGACAGCGTGACAGTCGGAGCGCTACACGAAATAACAACCCGTTTTTATTGTTGAGTAATATTGTAAGAATAATGAAGGTTTGGCAGCTGCAATTCCCAAATTTTCGTATAAAATATGGTCCGAATAATGATTTAACTTCATCAATTGTAAAGAGATTAATTGAAAAAATTAGGGAGATGGATCGATTAGTGATCTTAAACACTTTTCGCCCTTCAACAAGTCGTTCCACATAAAACATCGAAGCAGCTCGTGAAAGTGTTGCTGAGAGTCCACGAACATCAATTCCTACTGACCACGCAGAGCGATGGGAGTTCGTTGAATGGATTATGGAACAAGAAGTGATTTTTCGGACAAAATGATCTTCAGTGATAAGGCTCATTTTCATCTCAATAGATTCATTAATCGACGAAATTGTAGCTTTTGGTGTTCAGAAAATCCACTAGTGATTGTTGATAAACAAATGCATCCATAACGCATCACTGTTGGTGCCACATGCCATACAGCCCAATGGACAATTCAATTACTGCATGAGTTATCTCTTGGTCGTGTAATTTCTCGTTTTAGTGATCAGAGATGGCCACTCAGATCTTGCGATTTAACGCCGTTGGACTTTTTTCTTTGTTTTTTTTTAAGTCTTAGGTTGCTACCAACAAGCCCACGATAGTAGGTTATTATAGCCGGTGCTGAGACTCCCCCCTCCACTTTCGACCTTGGGATGACCT
>NW_019416579.1:813930-855434 GCF_000390285.2 Anoplophora glabripennis | reverse complement strand
CCGGATGCGAATGCTTCTGTACAACTTTTATTACGAGTATTTCAATTTGATAATGGACGGAGAATCTGCACACCCTGTAGTTTTTGAACAGAATTGTATTTTGGATGTTCTAGAGATGTGCCCTTTATTGTCCTAAACTGATAAAATTATCTATTTGTGTGCAGAATCTGGTCTGCGAATTTTTATATTTTATGGATAACTTTTATGGCTAACTTCACTCAAGTCAATGTAACCTAACCTTCTTTTAGTATTACTAGTATTAGATTACTTATACCGACTTAAATTATAAGGTTGCATCTCGGGTCGCATAAAAACATATCCAAAGTTTTTAATAAATAACACAGGGTCGGCCTTCATTTTCGTTGAATAAATGAACTTTAATTTACAAAAAAAAAACGCGAAGATAGAAAGATATCGTATAAGACTTTTCTATTACAAATATCATCAGGAAGCTGTAGTTTAATTTTTGTAGATTATACACGACACACCCTGTATATGCGTTGGTTAATAAAATGTAATAGTAAAGAACAAGCCGTGCATATTATTGTATTTTAATTATCTAAATATTAAGCCTTCCTCATAGTGAATGGGATTTTTATCTCCCACAGAGCTTTGTGCAGAAATTAGAATATTTATACCTAAATAGTACACTTTAAGGCAGAACTAAGTGGGTGTAGTAACTAAATTGATATGTTGTACCGCAACATAGTGTTAAAATTCAAAAGAAACCATGACAACCAAACAATCTCATTTCACACAATAAAATCGACCTCGGAAAGCTTTAACAACTGTAATAAATATTTTATTGCATTTAAAACATTTAATCGCAAGATCATTAATCGACCTTCGAGAAAGCCTCAAGTTTATGACAAGTATCAACCGTGACACGCAAAAAATGAATCAAAATTGCAGCCAGCGAAAGTTACAATCGATAAATAAATGAATGTCGGCTGAAATGAAAACATGTGGAGCACGTTTCAGTCAAAGTTTTGTGAGCAGAGAGTAAACAGCCGGTCTACTGTTCGTGTTCGTGCCACTCCGAAACTTTACTATTTAAAAATGTGAACTCCTTTTATATATTTATATTTTTATACAAAAGTATACAGAAAAATGTCGAATATAAGAAAATTATCAGCGTTCCGTCAGCTATCTTTAAATTGCTCGCCAACTCCGGAACAGCGAAGAAAAACTTTAAAAAAACAATTTTCCGAGGACATACCGGATTATAAAGAAAAATGGATCGATCCTGGAATAGGAATCAAAATATCGCTGAATACTAAAACCAGCCGAAATCTGGACCGTCCTCCTCCAATCAGGATAGCCTGGGAGGAAAACACACCACAATTAAAAGCAGAGGACGCGGTGATCATAAAAAAATGCAAGGAAGTAAGAAGGGGTTCTACCGGCAAACTGTCCAAGCAGAATTCTTTGGAAAAGAACTCTATTCTGCATTCAAAACACGAACTAACGGAAAGATTCAAACAAAACGTCAAAGAGAAAGAACCGGAGAAAACTAATCTTAAAATATTCTTAGCGCACAACCCCAAAGAGCAAGCCGATGAAATATATAGTAGCCAACAAGACAGAGACACTGAACAGTATCTAGAAAAAAATTACGAAAGGCCAAAGCTTATTCAACCGTTAATGTCAAATGTAAGTAATAACAGTAAAAATTTGTTTCAAATTCGTAGAAACTTCAAACCCAAAATTAATCTAGCTGAAATCGCTTACTCTCCAACAAGATCCAGCGAAGTAGACACAAACATTGCAAGAAATGACACTGTAGTCGTAGTACCAATGGTAGAGAAAGAACAACTTACACCTAAGCAAGGTAGCGCTGAACAGCTAGGCAAAGACGACTTAAAACCCATAGATTCCATAATAATAAGACCCGTGACGGCAGCTTCCAAACGCGAAAAATTCCAAAAACGGACAAATTCAGCATTTAACAACACTATTAACGAATCACCACACAACAGGCCACCACTGATCAGGTCATCTTCCGCTCCCAGTAAATCAGAACGGGGCAGACAAAAGTTTTCAGCCACCAAACGTAAAATAAAAACTATTAAGAGAGTCCATTTAAAAACCAATATAGGAGGAGACGAAATCGAAGAAAACGCTTGTAACAAAGAAAATCCTAAAAGTCAAAAAGTGCTGAACCGTACAGCGGTCGTGAACGGATCGGAAATCGTCACCATGGTGTCTTTAGTCAGTCCGGCTGGAAGCGATGCGGAGGAAGAGACAGAGAAAGAGGAAACAAAGGAGAAATGTAAAAACAAAACAGCAAACGTTAAAAACGCTGCTCCGAGAGACGAAAGAGAATCGCCAAAGAATATGTCTCTGAGAAAAACTGTCAAATCAGGTAAGTCGATATAGAAAGGGAAAGTAAGTACATGTTTATTTACAATGCATTCACGTATCAAGTACATGCTCCCCCGCTAGTATGCTAGCTTTGGAGGTTATTGATTAAAAATGAGTAACTCAACTCACTGCTAAGGCCTTAATGAATTTAAATTGAATATAAAACGTCAACGAATATTTAAAGTTATAAAAGATGTATATTTTGGCCTTAACAATATATTTTCTTGTTTTTGGCGGACAACGCAATATTATAAAGAATCTACTTAATTTTCAATAAAAGTTAATAATAGAACGTGTTTTAAGAAAACTATTGCAGGGACAATGACGTTATTAGATAACTCTAGTCTATCTCGTAATTCTCTATATTTTACATCCCACTTTTTGAAGGCATGAAAAATAGTAACTTTGTTACTTTTCTTGTAACTTCAAAATGTTGTAAGGAAAATATGATTAAAATCGTATTTTTAACAAATATTTTTTTATTTATTATTGATAACTCAAATTAATACTAAAAAACGTCCTATGTTTTCATGAAATGGGATAACAGACATTATAGGATTTTTTAATATCATGTAACTGCATAAACAAGCCATAACTTGACCAAACTCGCCCTTGAATATTTCCGACGGGCTTGTAGCCTATTAATAATTATACAGGCCGACAAAATAATAAATCAGAAATTAAGCTACACTTTTCCGATAATTTTTGATATTCTGAATCCGCTTTCAACCTAAGAATTGTTTCATCACTTTAGATTTTCGCAATATCCTAACCTAAATATGCGAAAAATATGGTTTTCCATTTTCTTTGAGGTTAGGTTACATTACGATGTAATTCTCCTCTACAAAGCTCATCTGAAAGTACTACTCTTCCCTCTGGAAATCTATTTTGAATCGTTCGAATATCTTTTTTCCTCTTCGAGATATTGTCTGTTGAAATTAAGTTTGGTGTATTCGTTTTTATTCGAAAATTGAATACCTACATAGCATCAAATCATTAATCAAGTTACAAAAACATAAATTTCCACTGTTTCTTAAAGTTTTCTTCCCATTTCTATATTCGATCGAATATTTTGAATTTTGTAATACTGACTTCAGAATCAGCGACATCAAAGACCAGAAGAACCAGTAGCAATTTAGATGTTACCTTGATTCTTCTCTCTTTTCTAGTCTTTGATGCTATGCAATTTCCGAATATCGACAACAAACTAAACTAATCAATTTCAACAAACATTTTCATGAAAAGGAAAACAGACATTCGACCAATTGAAAATGGATTTTAAAGAATATAAGCAGTGTTTTCAGATGCCAAAATGTGTTTTGTGGGGAAAAATTACCTCTTGATGTAACATAACCACAAATATAGAGAAAAACCGCGTTTTCCAAAGTTTTAGGTTAGGATATCTCGAAAACCTGACGTGATGAAGTAATTGTGAGGTCGAATTACGATTCCGATTCTCGGTTAGAAGGTCAATCACACTCTGTCTACCTGTGTACTTTGAATAGAGCCAATCTGTTATTTTGACATAATTTGGTAAGAAAAATCCCATAATGTGTGTTGAATATAACGAAATGATTGAACTTTCCAAAAGCGGAAGCTTCGATGTGTTCAACATAACCTTAAACGAAAGTACTGTACCTAATATTCTTGTACTGGGCAAGTACAACGTCACAATGGACTAAGTTTACCACGAAGTTAGCCTTAATAAACTAATTAACTTATCTTTACATTTTAAGGTTTGATTTTTCGAACTTGCTGACAAATAAGAACTTTAAAAACATTTACAAATAGGTTGCTTACGAAGATCTGACAATACATTCTCTTTTTCCTAATTTTGAAGGAACAAGTTTGGTAGTTAATATTTTATTCAAATTTGAGTAATTATCAGACGTGAGAAAACTAAGCAGAGAAATAACAGTTTTAGTAAGACTTTCGTATTGTTCAGGAAGTAAAAGCTATAAATGAGATGTCAAAAGTGGCGTGTTAAGGACACATTTTCTCAACGAAATGAGATCACGTGTAATATTTCACAAAAAGTTTTTCCGCGCAAAACCGGGCCACTACAATTTTATTCAATTCAATATGTTTACGTATACAGAAAAAATTATTTTTAGGGAAATAATATATTTGCGTAGCTTGCAAATAATCAATGCTGTATAGAATTTTTGCATACATAAATAAAAAAGAAACCAGCATTTCCTTATTGAGGAACTGCCACTATTTAGATAATGCCTACATCAATACCAAATATCTAAGATGGATTGGTAGTGGTGGTTCTTTGCATAGCCACCTAGATGATCCAGCCATAATCTTCCATATTTTTCATTATCGCCGCACTTGAAATATTTGGTGTTTAAGAACTATTAGTAGTACAGTAATTGAAGTAACCTCCAAATTCTTTGAAACTACATGGATTTGCATGAAAATTTAGAATAAGGCTCATCTTAGGCCCAAGTTTAAAAGTGACATAAGCCCGATTGACGCTTTTTGTTTTTTTTTTGGGGTAAAAACTACCTCAATGTGAAAAAAATTGAAAAAATTAAGTTTTAAGTATTTTATTGATAAAAATCTTGTTCAAGCACAAAGATTAAATAATGTTCCATCTTCTCGAATATGTTTTATGATATATTTGATCTTTCCGACACTTTATTTAACCCTTAAAAAATACCCCTATGCAAAAAATAATGATAAAAAAAATACTTTTTAAAGATTGGGAATGATTAAATCGTGCAATTATTTATAATAAAATAATTTTCTCCTTTCGACCCCTAAAAGCCACCCCTGTATTGACAAAAATGATAAAAAATTACTTTTTAAAAGCTTGGAATGCTATAATTGTGCAATAATTTAAAATAAAAATTCCCTTATATTGTTTATGAAAGAATATTTTACTTTTGCCATTTTCAAATCTAGTACCAATATTAATGTAAAATATTTTTATTATAATCGATTTTTAAATATAATCAATCATATAAAAAATTGCTACGCTGTATATAAATAATCACAATACATTTTTTTACTTATTTTATTTGTATAATATAATATAATTAATATATAATATACAAAAATGAGAAAGCCTACACACAAAAAAGTAAATATTCAAAGAGAGAATGCAGATTTTCTCAAGTTTTTAAATAAACAATAGTATCAAACGGAGAAAATATCATTAAATTAAGAAAATGATGTTTCTTCAATTTAGTTCTTGATTTTCTTGGAATATTAGTTCATTGGGAATAATATATTCTCAGTTTGAGTATTTAACAGAGCTTAATTGAAATAGATCTGGGGAATTAAAATGAATACGAGGCTCACTATTTTAGATCCATTTGTTTCTTGAAGGAAAGAAACTATCATTAAATTGAAAAAACGATGTTTCTTCAATTTAGTTTTTGATTTTCTTGGAATATTAGTTCATTGGGAATAATATATTCTCAGTTTGAGTATTTAACAGAGCTTAATTGAAATAGATCTGGAATTAAAATTTTCTTGGAATATTAGTTCATTGGGAATAATATATTCTAAGTTTGAGTATTTAACAGAGCTTAATTGAAATAGATCTGGAATTAAAATCAATACGTGGCTCACTATTTTAGATCCACTTATTTCTTGATGGAAAGAAACTATCATTAAATTGAAAAAACGATGTTTCTTAAATGTAGTTCTTGAGTTTCTTGGAATATTAGTTCATTGGGAATAATATATTCTCAATTTGAGTATTTAACAGAGCGTAATTGAAGTAGATCTGGGGAATTAAAATGAATACGTGGCTCACTATTTTACATCCACTTGTTTCTTGATGAAAAGAAACTAGCTTCAGTCTAAAAAGATATTTTAATTTCTCTAATAATATGATTCCTTTAACAATAATAGCTAATTTCCTCAAGGAGATGCAAATAAATTATTGATATAGAAAGATCCAACAGGTACATGAATTTACATTGATAATATTTTCTTTATTAGTAATAATCTCTCTATATAAAAATACAAAAACATAATAATAGACCACAATCGGTATTTTCGGCTTTAGGTATTACTTATTTGTTATTCAATAATAACAAACAGCGATATTGGCATTTTGGAACAATTTGGAATAATTGAAATATCCAATGTAAATGTATTTATGTACATATGTAAATATAAGTATATAATTATACAGGGTGGTCCGAATTTTATGCAGGAAACTTCGAGGACAGATAGATCTCTTTAAAATAATAGGAGTTTGCCTTATAAACATAGGTCTGGAACGGCCTCGTTTTAGAGATACAGGGTGTTGAAGTTATTAAAAAAATATTATTTTTTGTTTATATCTCAGGAATCTATTAACCGATCTCAATAAAATTTGGTACAAATAATGTACGATAGTAGGCCTTGCATTCCCTAAAATATGAGCTCTAAAGGTTTAGCCAGTGGTGTACAACTGAACAAGGGTCACCCCCTTTTTATAAAAAAAATCTACGCCACTGAATTTTTTACAAGTTATTGTATTGGATTTATATTCTAATGCACTAAATACGTAAAAAAGGTGACTTGAATTTTTTTTCTAAGGTTCACCATTTTCAAGTTATTGATACAAATACAATCCCCTTGTGGCACACACTTCAGATCATAATATTACAAAAATATTTATGTTTATGCTTAAAAGTAAGTGCAATGTATAAGCACATCAACAAAATTCTTTCGACATCACTTGTGAGGTAGTGCTCCTGGTGTTTTAGTTTTCCCTGGAGGTATTATCTTTACAAATAAGAACAATTTAATAATAATAAAAATACATTTACCAAGCAACAACAACTAAACAAGAAACAAAATTAACGTTACGTATTTACAGCAATTGTTTAAAATGAGAACAGCCCATATCGATACATTTCTGACATCTTCTATTAATGGAACTAATTCAAGCTAATATATGGTGGTTTTCTATTCGCTGCAGTAGTTGTGGTCTAGTATCTATTGGAGTAGAGTAAACTTTTCAGGTAGGTCACCCCAAACATACAGGTCCAGGTAGTTTAGATCTGGCGATCTGGCTGGCCAAGACACTGGACCCTCTGCACCATTATGGTTGACATTGGCATTTGGTCTTCTACCTATCCATCATCTCATATAATTTTCATTAAGCTATTCTTGTACTATTCTTCTAAAATGCGCAGGAGCACCATCCATTTGTATCCAGCTATTTTGTCGTATATTTAATGGAACATCCTCTAATAATTCAAATAGATGGTTAGAAATGACATCGAATATCATGAGGATTTTCTTGTGACCAAATATCCAGATTGTGAAAATTCACTACCCCTCACCTTGTGAACGTAGCCTCATCGGTCCAAAGTATTTCTAGTAAGAATTCAAACAACCACTGATAAAAATTCAGGCGTCTCTCTGCATCTCCCGGAAGTAAATTTTGCACAGGTTGTAAATGGTACGGATTTCTGTCATCCTTACCTAGAACTTTTCAAATTTTCGATTTACTCACCCCAAGTTGCCGAGACGTTCTTCATGTACCTACTTAGCCGAGGATCGTCGTTAAATGCTTTCAAAATTTCATTTTTGTGCCTTTCATTACTTTGTCGTGATTTTCCAAATATTATTTTAATCCAAAAAGATGAAAGCGACGAGTGCAAAGAATTTTGCTGATGTGCTTACAAATTGCACTTACTTTTAAGCATAAACATAAATATTCTTGTAATATTATGGTTAGAAGTGTCTGCCACAAGGGGATTGTATTGGTATGAATAACTTGAGAACGGTGGACTTCAGGGAAAAAATTCAAGTTACATTTTTTACGTATTATGTGCATTAGAATATAAATTCGTTACAATAGCTTGGTAAAAACACAGTGGCGTAGGTTTTTTTTATAAAAAAGGGGGTGACCCTGTCCAGTTGTACACCACTGGTTGAACCTTTAGAGCTCGTATTTTAGGGAATACAAGGCCTACTATCATACATTATCTGTACTAAATTTGATTGAAATCGGTCTATGAATTCCGGAGATATAAACAAAAAAGATATTTTTTTTAACAACTTCAACACCCTGTATCTCTAAAACGAGGCCGTTCCAGACCTATGTTTATAAGGCAAACACCTATTATTTTAAAAAGATCTATCTGCCCTCAAAGTTTCCTGCATAAAATTCGGACCACCCTGTATACTATAAATATATATATTCTTATCACTATGAATATTTGGTTTAATCTATTTGATGTAAACATCTATTTCGTTAAAAACACTATTTGATTTCAAGGGAACCATTAATAAACTTAAAGCTATTTCTTTTATTTTTTTGTTGGGAATACATCATAAATTCGTACTGAGTCGGAAAGTCTTTGTGTAGAATAATCGATTAGCTTATATCAATATTTTTTCTATTCAAATTAATATTTTCTGTAATTTAAAGAGAGCCAATAAAATATTATATCTAAACCATGTAAATTTCTCGGATCAAGAAAACGAATATCATTTACATAAGATATCGGTATATTCACATTGAGTAAATGATAGAATTGAAGTGCTTGTTAGATTTTCTCTATGTGAATAAATTATAATCAATGTCAGAACATGATTTTCTCAAAACAAGAGTAGAAATTATTTGAAATGATGCATTTAGTTTTATTTTGAACTATGGCGCTATTAAATGAAGAATATCTTTTGCTACAAACAAGAATATATATTTTTCACTTCAAATAAATATCTTCTTGCGGATATATGAGACTAGGAATTACTCAATACAAGCTGATTAGGTTCATTTCAAGTATTTACTTTTTTGTGTGTATTTTGCTCCGAAAAAATGTCATTGGTTTTTTAACTATAACTCGGTTAATTTTGAAGCTATAGTATCCTACAAAAAAGCATTTTAAAGATAATTTCAAGAGCTGTAAGATCGTTTGCATATAAAACCTTTTAAGTCCTTCGTTTTTTAAAGGGAAAGGATCGAAGGGCTCAAGACAGGTCGTTTTTTCATTAAAGTGGATACTTCAAGCGGCGATATCTCCTTTATTTTTTATGCTACAGGAATAAAAAAAAGCAAAATATTTGTTGAAAAAAATCTCATTTTTGTTGTCTATCATTTTTTACGTATCTTTCATAGATTCAAAGTTATAAATAAGGCAATTTTTTCTGAATAATGAAAAATACGTTTTCAACTTTTACCGTACATTATTCAAAAAATACGCATTCTAAACCGGTCTAACTTCAGGATCGTATGACAAACACTAAAACAAAACTAATTGTAAAGGGTCTACGATTAATTTTAATTCTGATGGAAATGGTACAACGTTTTTGACGATAACTCCTTCAATTTTGCTCTAAATAAATTTTTATAAGTGCTCATTTTGAAGGTCTTTTTGAGTACTACAAAAAACTCCAGGAACGTTATACACGTAAAATTAATCCTTTTTCCGTTATTTGACGTTGAATACATCGATTCGAGTATTCCCCCCAAAACAAGTCCCCTTCCATTAGCCATATTTCGCTTTATATAGGACGTACAACACTTTTTAAAAAACAATTTTCTTTGTTTATTTATAAGCTACATTTTTGTTCATTACACTTTTTTAAATAAAATGCGTAGTTTTTGAGTTATTCGCGAAAAATACTTTGAAAAAGTATTTTTTTTTCACTAAAAATTCCAAGTTTTCAATAGTAAATAACTTAAAAGCTATTGATTTCTCAAAAAAATTTTTCGGATATTTTTTGCTCAAAATTTGGTTATCTATTTCCAGCATTATTTTTGAAAAAAAAAAATCCACCCCGAGAACCCCCAACAGGGTGGAAGCGTCAATTGGCGCTATGTCACTAATGTTCATTGACCTTCTCTCTATCTGCCAAATTTCAAGTCGATCGGTTCAGTTTCAAAGAATTCGGAGATGAAAAGCTTCATAGTAGCTTTAGCTATTTCACCCTGCAGATTTTTTCTTCCAAACCATGCTGTCAACTAGATGCGCTGTACCTAATGAGATGTCAGACCCATTGTTCATTTCAGAAATTCGAATAAAAAGAACACAACACGCTCCAATTTAAAAATTGAACAATGGTATTGGATTTCGTGCCATTATAGCTATCATTAAAAATCCTTTCATTATCGTACGCCGTTATCATCATTGCAATTAAGTGTTAAAAGCTTTCACTTCATACCCATCAATCACTTTCTAAACTTTCGAAAACGGAACTAGAAAAGTTAAATTCTTTAGGTAAGGCACAAATTATACGAAACCCCAAGTTCTGCCTTGTTAATTACAGAACTTAATTGGAGTGGAGAAGTAGTAACATAGTCACGCTATTTCTAGGTAAGCCATTCAACCTTCGGCTAAGAAAATGGGGTTTCCGAAATAATGATCGAGGGGTTGCGAAAGTTCACGTTTCAATCTAGATTGCCATCAGGAATCGCTTTAATGGGTTTAATTTGTTTTAAAAATTTATCACCATGAATTTATTTGTTTAATAGCCCATCGGTTTTCTCTTTAAATGAGCCTTCCGCAAATTCTAATTTGAAATAGGCACAACTTTTTTGGCAGAAATGCTTAATGTACTTAATAGACGCGATTTACTTCTTTGGACAGTTTTGTGTGATCCAAACAATGAAAACAAAGTACAAATAACTACCTACGATACAGGGTGTTAATGATAAGACGTATTATATCGATGAAAATAATCAACTTTTGCCCTATAAAAATTTGTGATAGCACGCTTCCCTACAGAGATGCAGGGTGTTAAAAGTTTCAAATATTTAGACATATGATTTTTTCTGTACCTTCACTGGCAAAAAATATTTAGTGATAAAATTTAGGGGGTGACATTTTTAGTAGGGACTATTTTTTCATGGATAACTTATTCCAAAATACATTCCAGTGACGTAGTTATTGGGGGAGTATGGGACCTTTTTAAAAAAAAACGTACGCTACTAGTTTTTTAAATAATTTCAAATGTTTTTTAAATGTGCAATTTGTAAAGTTTTCGTAAAAGGACCCCGCACCATTCTTATGGAAATTGGATCCCGGTCAAATTCATTGAAGCTTCAGAATATTGTTGTTCTTGATGTGCCTATCAAAAGTTTTCGAGCGTCAAAGTTACGGTAATTAACTATATTCGCCGTTCTCGTAGACCGGTGTCGAGGGTTAATTCTCTCTTTCCCCTCCATCTAAGAGATTTTTCAAACGTACACTACTACTTTTGACCCCGGAAATGGAAAGAGCAAGTATTTTTGTTGCATTTGGGAAACTGCTTTTGACCGCTTGTACACCGGGTGTCCCACACGTGAATATCTCTTAATTTAAGGGATTAATGAAAATATTATTCAAATAAAAGTTGTAGGGTTTTGAGGGGGACATCTAATGGTGACCTTGACCATGACCTTCAAGGTCAAGTGGATTTTTTCAAATGGATTCATATTTTTGACACTAGGAATGAAAAGAGCAGAAAATTTTACATCCGACTATGACCTTGACCATGACCGTCAAGGTCATTTGAAGGTCATTTAAGTTTTTGTTGCAAAATTCTATTTTTTAGACTTGAAATGAGAAGAGTAGGCCATTTCACGTACATGACATTGACCTTGACCTTCACGGTCATTTCAAGGTCAAGTTAATTTTTCAAATAGAAACCGGTATCTTTCAGACCAAAATAGAAAGTGCGGAGAATTTTGCTTCCGGATATCACATTGATCATGCCCTTAAGTTTCAAAAGTCATTTGAAGGTCATTCTAGTATTTTACAGGCAAAACTTTAATCTTGTTCATATTTTTCTTTTTGATATGTGGAGCTTGACAAAATTTTCCAAAATACCCATTAACCCTTTACGGCATGCATTTTTTATTCAAATGTTTTTGAATTCGGACTAGCTCAGAATTTAGTAATAGTTAGGTAAATCCGAAACGGCGGATCCAATATGACGAATACTCGGCTCCACCTTGAGTTTTAACTTTTAACGTAGGTTGAAGCATTTTCAAAGTGTTAATCCATATGAATATTAAAATGTTTACAAAAATTTGGTCAGCCATATTGGATTTGAATTTTTTCAAATTCTAACGCGATCAGCGCCCTCGAAAACCCCCGAGTACACTATTCGGCAAGTCGGAAATGAATTTTGCAACAAAAAACTAAAATGACCTTCAAATGACCTTCAAATGCCTTTGAAGGTCATGACCAAGGACATAGTCGGATGTAAATTTTTCTTCTCTTTTAATTTCTGGTGTCAAAAATATGTGTTTCAATTTGAAAAATCAGCTTGACCTTGACATTACTTTGAAGGTCATGATCGAAGTCATGTTCAAGGTCACCTTTAGATGTCCCGTTAAAACCCTACAACTTTTGTTTGAAAAATTTTTTCATTAAACCCTTAACTTAAGATATATTCACGTGTAATTTTTAAAATGGGACAGTTTCCCAAATGCAACAAAAATATTTGCTCTTTCCATTTCGGGGTCAAAAGTAGTAGTGTTTGAAAAATCTTTTAGATGGAGGGGAAAGAGAGAATTAACCCTCGACACCGGTCTACGAGAACGGCGAATATAGCTAATTACCGTAACTTTAACGCTCTCTATCTCGAAAACTATAGGTATTTGGACCTCGTTCCCATTGGAGCTTTTGATCAGCACATTAAGAACAACAATATTCTGAAGTTTCAATGAATTTGACCGGGATCCAATTTCCATAAGAATGATGCGGGGTCCTTTACTTTAGATAATTAGGAAATCAAATAAGACGATGCTTAACTACCTACGTTGCTATTTATCATTTTTTATTGATTGCTAAATGTGTAACAATAAATTCAATATCAATACCTAATATTTTGGAGAGATTCCAAAACACTATACAACGCTACTGTTTTGTGTGTTGCAAAAAGTTTGTTATTTTTCTACCACTAAAAACAAATTTTAATAAAAAAAAGTATGGTATTCAATTATGCAAATATTGAATTAGCAGATATACATTTTACATACGGTAAAGCGCATGGCAATGCTAGACAAGTTGAACGGCTTTATAGATAGACTTTTCCAAATCGACGTGGTCCAACAAGGAATACTTTTTCAAGCATTCACCGTCGAGCTCGTGAAACTGCATGTTTGTCGCTACCAAAACGTCTGTTCATACAGCTGAATTTTGGAATCCGTAGATGAAGACCCGTCTACCAGTACCAGACAGATATCAACAGATTTGGATGTATCACATGTAACAATCTGGAACATCTTACGTGAGCAGCAATTACGCCCATACATGTTCAGCGAGTTCATGCATTGAATGAAATTGACTATATACCGAGGATTGAATTTTGCCAGTAATTTTTACAACAATGCGAACAGCCTGATTTTCAGTTATTAATATTATTTACCGATGAAGCGAAATTTAAAGAGAAACCAATTCGGATTGTCATAATAACCACCAATGGGCGGATGAAAATCCGCATATTATGTCCCAACATCGATTCCAAGAACAGTTTTCTCTGAATGTTTGGAGAGGCATTGTGGTCGATTACTTGATTGGTCCCTACTTTTTACCCAGAACCCTCGATAGTAGAACTTATCAAAGGTTCCTACAAGAAGAATTACCACCACTTCTAGAGGAAGTGCCATTGAGGTTACGTCAATTATTGTGATTTACGCACGATGGGACGCCACATCATTACAGCCTTACCGTCAGACAGTTACTAAATAATCAGTATCCTAATCACTGGATTGACAGAGGAGGACCCATTGCTTGGCCGGCTCGTTTCTCCGACTTGAATCCCTTGGATTACTTTTTTTGGGGCTACCTCAAAACTATTGTATATCGTACTTCAGCTCCCAATGTAGAAGTACTTCGACAGTGCATTGTAGAGGGTTTCGCAACCATACGGCAGGAATTATGAGGCGTGTAAGACGATCAATGCGGAGACGCTGCGCAACATGCATTGCATCCCAAGGACAGCATTTTGAACATTTCTTGTGATGTATAGTGTTTTGAAATCTCTCAGAAATATTAGGAATTTATTGTTACACATTTAGCAATCAATAGAAAATGGTAAACAAAAAGAAAAAAAACTAAAACTACAGAAAAACAACCTTTTTAAAGACAGCTACCTTGACGCGGTAAAAGGGCTTAAGTCTTATATAAATAAACAACGAAATGCAGTCCATTTTAGTACAGTAGGTATACAGATTTTGATTCTGAATTTTTAGCTGAAATTGTTCATATTTTTATAATTTATCGAATGAAATTTTATCTATCTATCCACTTATTTTTTATGGATTTCAGAATAAGTTTCAAGGGTTTGAGGTTAGGTTTTTATGGACATAGCATAGGTTTGAGGCTTCAGAAATACAAAATATTAGCTTCAGAATAGAGTTTTTAAGGAGTCACATTCTTTGTTTTGGAAAATATCCTTCGTTTGACTTTCTAGCTCAAATTTCTCGAATTTGTGGTTAGATAGTTAAGAATAGAGGTT
Source organism: Anoplophora glabripennis (assembly GCF_000390285.2). NCBI lineage: Eukaryota > Metazoa > Arthropoda > Insecta > Coleoptera > Cerambycidae > Anoplophora > Anoplophora glabripennis. The sequence goes on along the minus strand of NW_019416579.1, from coordinate 840,659 downwards.
AGGGCATCAAAAATAAAAAAATATAAGGTTCATAAAATAGTTTTTCAGAACTTTTATTCTTTGGTGTGGAACAACAACTAGATCAAGTTTTTAGAATTTGAAGTTGGGTTTTGAGGGTTTGGGAATAGGTTTTGAAGGGTTTGAAATTAGGTTTTAATGGGTGTAGGTTGATGGGTTTAGAGTTAAGAAATATAAGCTTAAAAATATAGTTTTCATGTAATTATACACATAGAATTAGAAAAGAGTCAGTGTATTACTTTGAGGTTAGGTTTGATGTTTTTGAGTTCAGGTTTAAGGTTGAAAAGTATTGTGAAGCCACATGATTATTTTCGTTATTTAATCAACCTCAAATACGAAATTTTTTATTTTTTTATTTTTAAATACCTACCGAATTATTATCTTTGGTTGGCTGATGAGTTCCCACTCGATTGAAAAAATTGCTATACAGGGTGTTTGGTAAGTCGATGCATTTCTTGCAGGAAGTTATAGTACAAACGATTTGTGATATATTTCCTTAATATACCATATTCCGAAAAAGCTTAGTTTCCGATCTACAAGGTGTTAATAAAAAAATGCAAATTTATAAATATTGCGGAAACCGCTCAGAATATTTTAATAAAATTTTACAAGCTTTGACAGCTAACAACAATACATGTTTTACGATAAAAATATTGTTTTCAGTTTCACCACTGGCGTGCGCACAGGCATGTCTCTAGATATTGTTAAAGAAAAAAATGATACAGCACTGATTTTTCTCAAAATAAAAAATATTTTTCAAATCCTTGTTCAATTTGGAAGAGAAATGGTATCTTGACTTTTTTTCTTATGATACACCGTTTTCGAGTAAAAAAATAAAATCGATTTATTGCATGGCATAATTCGGTTTCAATAATTTGGAAAATAGCAGAAATTATGCATTTAACTGCTTCACACTCAAACACTCAAAGTAACAGCTATTATAAATTTTGTCAAACAATAACAAAAACGAGTGCACAGCCAACTTGCTAATTTCTGTTTAGATAGTGAATAGTGAATCTGAAAACTGATAAAAAATTTTTAGACTGCGAGGAATATTAATTTTTTGTAATAAAATTGGTACAGAAAAAAGCTGAGTGCACAATTTCTGCTATTTTTCAAATTATTGAAACCGGATTACGCCATGCAATAAATTGATTTTATTTTATTTTTTACTCGAAAACGGTGCGTCATAAGAAAAACAGTCGAGATAGATACCTTTTCTCTTCCAAATTGAACAAGGAATTATTTTAAAAATGTCAGTAGCGTATCATTTTTTCTTTAAAAATATCCAAAGACGCCACTGGTGAAACTAAAAACAATATTTTTATCGTAAAACATGTATTGTTGTTAATTGTCAAAGCTTGTAAAATTTCATTAAAATATTCTGAACGGTTTCCGCAATCTTTATAAATTTGCTTTTTTTTTGTTAAAACCTGTACACCCTGTAGTTCAGAAACTAAGCGTTTTCGGAATATGGTATATTAAGGAAATATATCACAAATCGCTTGCACTATAACCTCCTTCAAGAAATGCATCGACTTACCAAACACCCTGTATAGATATATCAAATTATCGCACCAGGATCATAAAATTGAGTATATTACTTCTTTTAAAAAAATAAAATTTTTCACAAGTGATTCCGTGTTTGGGGGTTGCAACTCTTATTTTTTATTTCAGGAAAACTAAGTATATTTTCAAACATTTTTTATATATAAAAAATTCATATTGATTCAAAATATTAAAAATATGGTTTGACAAAAATAATTTCTGATTTTAGGGGACGAACAACCCCCTAGTAATCCCCTAGTGTGCGAAAAATGTCTTTACTTTTTCTTTAATCATACGAATAATTTTTTCTCTTGGTCTAAAACGGATTTAAACAGATGCAAACTACCCCTGATGTTCACCCTCAAAAACAGTATGTCCGTGATATCTCGGGTTCTAATAAATATTTTGGAATGAAACAAAATGGAAATTACCGAACCCGTTTTTGGGGGATGAGCATCAGATTAAATCCGTTTTAGACCAACAAAAAAAAATATTTGTGAAATATCTTTTTTTTTATAAGAAGTAATTTCCATTTCTTTTCATTCCAAAATATTGATTAGAACCCGAGATGTCACAGAAATACTGTTTTTGGGGGTGAACATGAGGGGTAGTTTGCATCCGTTGAAGTCCGTTTGGGGCTAATAGAACAAATTATTCGTATGATTAGAGAAAAAGTAAAAACCTTTTATTTTGTAATGTTAATTCTAATCGTATAGACATTTTTCGCTCACTAGGGGGTTGTTCGAGAACTTAATTTTGCCAATTTGTTTACATAAGTTATATCTTTAATTTTTTTTAATATGAATTTTTTATATATAAATAATGCTTGAAAAATATAGTTTTTTTGAAATAAAAAATAAGGGTAGCAACCCCCAAACACGAAATCGCTAATGAAACATCTGTTTTTTATAAGAAGTAATTTTGTATGTTGTTTTATTTCAAAATATTGATTAGAACCCCAGATATTTAGAAAAAAAACTGTTTTTAGGGGCGAACTTTGAGAATGTATTTCACCCACATATTATTTGATAATAATAATGCAGAATTATTATAAGTACCCGACTCAAAAGACAAAAACACATACAACTAAAAGAGTTATTTTAGGTTATGAAACATGAAACAAATACAACGTAGAGCGCAAATAACAGGTACCTACGTACAACATAAAATAGCGGCCGTTTACGGCATGTTATTTACAAACGTTATTTTTCTAACATAACGTTTTAGCGTAAATGGGATACATACTCGGCCGGAATGTCACATTTCCGTTTTCCTTAAAACGTACGTTGTGTTGTGGGCTATAAATTCCGGTGTTTTTATAGGAACCTCGCCAACTTATTTCGAAATAACTAAACGGTAAATTGGAATGAGGAGTATTGCCAAAGTACAATATCTCAATTTCGTTCAGGATATCCCCATAAATAATATTGTATATAAATCACGATTACATTATGGTAACCAATAAAACAAATTGAAACGTCCCTCCGCAACGAATCACGAACTGGCTCTGCCATTTGATCGATCCCTCTTAACCAATAAGTCGTAAAACATATATACCACTTTTTGTTTCAGTGTCATTTCAGCAGTCAAGTATACATGCCATTAGGAGTTTTTCTGCGAGTTTTCCTGGGAGACGCGGTTCTGTGGCCACCGCCCTTATGTTGGGCAACAATTCCAAGACTAATTTGCACAGTACAAAAGCACAAGAAAAACGAAGTACAAATTCGAACACGCCAGATGACGACGAGAGAGTGCCAAAGCGACGCCTGCTCAGAAGCGATACTCAGGAAAAACAGAACCCCGTCAGGTAAGACCATTATCATAATGTATTATTAGAGTTTCTCTGTAATATACACAGAGAAATCCAGAATTATTGAAGGTGATATAATGCTATAGGTACATATTATACAGGGTGATTTTGAATAGAGTACCACAAACGCTACTAGATGCATCTAGATGAAAGAATAAGGCGAATGAACTAACTATACCTTAGACAAAAGATGCACTCCTGAGGCATTACAGGGTCTTGAATGTTGTAGAGCCAACCAATATTTCCTTCAATTTATCTTGAACGATGTGGCGTAAATCATTTATATTTGGTACAGACATTTGTCCAATGCGGACACATACTTTCTATTAATATTGTTTAAATATATCCACCATAGGTGCTGCTGTCGACTATAGTCTGTTTAGAAATGAAAGAGAGTAATAAAAGCTCATTATGTATGCAAATCGTAAATAAATGTAGTACTGGTGCTTATATTCAATATTTTTATATTATGTATTTTCCGTATAGATGAGGTCTACTTTTAACAAAACTTTGTGCGATCGGACTGTACTAAATTGTAGCAGGTAGCTAAAATTTAATCACCGACAATCTGCCTTTGTCTATGCCGCTTCAATTTCTCGGTCCATTTCTCTTATAAGTAAACAATATAAAAACAGCTTTTCAAAACATGAGGCTACTTTAAGCATCATAACCGGATTAAGAGGGTTTTTAGTAATTCAAATAAAATTATTCAATATTATTATCAAAATATTTATTTAAATTTAATGAATAGACTTTTATTCCACACAAAAATATATGTATTTTGAAAATTCAAATTATGGTGAGTAAATGTAGTGTTGTATAAATGTACAATAAAGAAAATAAAAAAGTAGGTATATTAAAATTCATCCTCTGAATATTCTGATGAATTATCTTCGTCTCCTAGATTGATAACGATAGGTTCCACAGTAACGTCAATTAAATTATCGAGTTCCCACATTTTCTCCTCTTCTTTTTGTACATGATGTATACATCTTTGCCAGTTATCTGCAGTTACTCGTTCCAAGGAATTTTTTAACAAAATTTTCACGTCACTTAATTTAAACGTCGTATTATTTCGCGCTACATCTCCTTTTACCTGCGCCCGGACTAATTCGATTGGGTTAAGTTCACAGTGATAAGGTGGTAACCGTAGTACCGTTATTTGGCGATTTGTTGCCATTTCATCGATAACATATTTTTTCTGATCTTTATTAAGATTGACAAGTGTCAAAAGTTCCATTTTCACCATATTTGTTTCAAAACAAATGTTTTTTCCGGATAACCATTGAATTATATCGACTTTCCTCCAAGCAGTCGTAGGCGTCCGCTCGGTCTGCCGTGAATGGTATTATCCATGACAATTACAGACCCCGGAGGAATAAGATCCAACATCTGTGTAAAATACTCTTCGAAAACATCTGCGTTCATGTCTTCGTGATAGTCACCTGTATTTTTAGATTCAAATAAAAGTAAACCGCCAGCTACAAAACCACTGGCACTACCTATATGTGTCACTATTAATATTCGCCCTTTACCTGAAGGTGCCTTGAACCCTGTTGAAAGTCCATCCAAAAATGCTTGTTTTACATTTTTATCTTGCCATACTTTTGTATGTATATCCCTCGTTGACCCAAGTTTCGTCTAGATAATAAATATTCCTCCCTTCGTCAAGGAATTTTCTAATTGATCTTAAGTAGGATCTTCGCCAACAAATAATTTCATCTTTATCGATAAGAACTGACTTCCTGTTCTGCTTTTCCCAACAAAAATTCAACTCTCGTAAGACGGCTCATAATTTGCTTCTACTGATTTTTGGCAAATCGTTGTCCTCTGAAAGTTCACTTAAAATTTTGTTTAGCGTTGGTGTATTTCTTTTTTTAAAATAAAATGAGTGTACTTTAGTCACTAAACACAAGTCGAATTTTACTCTACTGCACTAGCACGTCTTGGTATATTCAGCTCTAAGACTGGATTGATCTGTCACAATACACTGGCTCCTGCCCTATGATGTATCCAGTAAAATATACTAATGTACACCAATTACCTGTTAGCATTAGTGTTACCCGATAATTACCTGAAACAAAATATTAGCACGCCCATGGCCGGTTCTTATCTCTGGGTTTTATTACTCTCTTTCATTTCCAAACAGAGTATACATGCAACATATTACTCCAAAGAATTTTTCACCCTGTATGAAAATACATACCTTATTTACATTTTCGGACGTAATAACTAAAAACAAACATTTTTTCTCTCTTTTATTTTCGATAAACGCGATAGTTTTTTTAGATAATTTACGAAAAACAAACTTCGGAAATTTTACAGCGCCAATGGTTGCAGTCAGGTTGCAGTAATACAAAAACGTCAACATACCACTCATTAATAGCTAAAGGAAAACGCTTTTCTGGTAAAGTAATTTTAATAAATTTATTTTGAAGAAACAGTAGTATTCGTTATGTAACAAATCAAATTATTTTACGTGTCTAATTTAAATAATAAATTTCAATTTAAAACTACCTACTGTAATCTCGAATGTAATATTAAGGAACATAACGTTATTTTAAAGTAAAAAGTTTCTAAAGAATATTTTCAAAGTAGTTCCCATTTTTCTGTAAACACAATCTAACACGACGATTCAAATTATGACTTACTCTTGCAAATATTTCTGGGTTGTTACGAATATCGTCAGCTGCGAGAAAGATTTTTTGACGCAATTCTTTAACAGTATTAACAGGAGTAGCATGAACAAGACTTTTCAGTTGTCCCCATAAGAAATAAGCAAGTGGGGTAATATCCGGTGAACGGGCAGGCCAACTAACGGGTGCATCGACACCACGACTTATAAAACGTCCCGGAAAATTTAAATTCAACCATTGCCTGACAGCTAAGGTACTATGTGCCGGGGCCCCGTCATGCATGTACCACATAACTTGTCGTACACCTAGTGGTATATCCTCCAAAAATATTGGGAAATTTTCATTTAAAAATCTAAAATATTCAAGAGCTGTCAGTCGACAGGGATGAATAAATGGACCTATTAGAGCATCTCCAATAATTCCTGACCATACATTTACACTAAAATTGTGTTGAAATCTTGATGGACATATTTCATGGGGGTTTTTGTCTTTGAAAACATGCCTCATCGGTGAACAAAATATGAGATAAAAAATTTAAGTCGTGTCTGGACATGTTAAGATACCACTGGCAAAAAAACAATCCTTGCAGGTAAATCATTTGCAGTTAATTCTTAAACCGGCTGGTGGTGAAAAGAGCGTAAAAGGTTATCAAGAATCAAGTTCCAAACAAGGCTTTGCAAAAGCTTTGCTTTGTACTGTGTAGCCAGTCTTCTTGTACTTGTTTGAGGATTTTCTTCTAAATTGATAAGTATAGCTTCTTCAAGGTTTACATTTCTGATATACCGTCTTTGTCCATTACCCTCACGCTTAGGTTGAATTTGGCCAGTTTCTCGCAACCTTCTTTCCACAGCTGAAAAAGTTTGCCTGTGAGGAACCCGGCGATTTGGATATCTCTAATGGTACAATCTTGTTGCGGCAGCACAATTTTTGTGACATTCAAAAAATACTTGGAGCATATCAATATACTCATTGTTAGTAAAATTTGCCATAATTAAACAACTATTATTTGAAACCGTTGATGACACTGACACATCAATACAAAAATAGTTTACTCAGCAAATTTGTTACCGATTTATCAGGAGCAACTATGATGTTGGCGAAGTATTCCCATACTTATCAATTTAAGCAGGAAATTCTCAAACAAATCGTGTTAGATTGTGTTCAAAGGAAAGTGGGAACTACTTTCAAAATATTCTTTATAAAATTTTTACTTTAAAATAACGTTATATTGTAGTATTACATTCGAGATTACAGTAGGTAGTATTAAATTAGATATTATTACTTAAATTATAGTAGGATCGTATTCGATGCAAAGTAGAGCAAAAAGTTGTCGGTCTTTTATCAAAGTAATATCGTGTCATCATTTTTAGGAGGCGTAAGATAAATCATTTCAAATTTAAAATGAAATTCAATGTAAAATCTGAAATACCGCTGCATACGCACTGTGTTCTGGTAGTAGCTGTAGTCGCCCAGGTGCATCGAGTGTACGAACTGGTCGGTTATACGTCAAATACTAACATGGCGAGGTTTGCCGTCAATTAGAGAGCGCTTCCAAAAAACAAGTAAACAACAGTGGCGCGTACAGAGGTAAAATGTAGTACATATGTGGAATTTAGGAAACAAATTGGATTTATAATAAATTACATTTAAAATTAATAGTTTATGAGAATAAAGGAATTTTTGTAGGAACAAGGGTGCCAGACCTGAACTGATCCCCTCGTCCCTTCATAATGTATAAAGAAATTATTCAATTTGAAAAACCCTTAAAAGCGTACTTCATTGGTTCCCTTGACAGGCAATGATTTATTACTTTGCATCGAATATGATCCTACTATAGACACTTAAAATAATTTTATTTGTTACATAAAGAATATTCCTAAATAAATTTATTAAAATTACTTTACGAGAAAGGCGTTTTTTTTGCTATTACAGAATTGTGTGTTGATGTGTTTGTTACTGCAACCATTGGCGCTGTAAAATTTCCGAAGTTTGTTTTTCGTAAATTATCTAAAAAAAACTATCGCGTTTATTGAAAAATACAAGAGAGAAAAAATGTTTGCTTTTAGTTGTTACGTCCGAAAATGTAAATAAGATATGTATTTTCATACAGGGTGAAAAATCTTTGGAGTAATATGTTGCATGTAGTCGACAGCAGTGTCTCTGGTGGATATATTTAAACAATATTAATAGAAAGTATGTGTCCACACTGGACAAATGTCTGTACCAAATAAAAATGATTTGCGCCACATCGTTCAAGATAAATTGAAGGAAATATTGGTTGGCTCTACAACATTTAAGAACCAGTAATCCCTCAGGAGTGCAACTTTTGTCTAAGGTATATTTAGTTCATTCGCCTTATTTTTTCATCTAGATGCACTGGTACCGTTTGTGCTACTCTATTCAAAATCACCCTGTATAGGGTCGTTGATATGTATGGACATGGTCGATTATCTCATAAAGTAAGCCATCGAAAAGTCATAAGCCACACCTTTTAGGGTTTTTTAAATCTATTACCTACAATAAAGAAAAATTAAGTATACTGGTTCAGTCGAAAAGCCATGATGAAACAAAGTTGCTTTTTCTTTAATGGAACGCCCTGTATATTATTCCATATTTCAATTCTTCTTGAAATTCTAAACAAAATTCGTATAGCACATCATGTGCCGTTTTAACCGTTTTCGAGATATCGAACTTTGAAAATCATTTTCTTATAAATTATACAAAAATATTTTAGTCCATTAAGTTTATAGTCCACTATAAAGACAAAAAAATATGACTACAGGAAATTTTATTATTACTAGGTACTACGTCTTTTATATTCAAGCCCGTTTCCACACCACCGCTGAGGTAGAGCTCCCGCCGCGTTTTTTTGTAAGTAATTTCCCCTGGAGGCCTAATCCACAAAAAACTAACTGCTGTTTATTCATTAATTGAATTATCATCAGTTAATTCTTCCTCTACCACTAAATTAAGACATCCTTCACCATGACAATTGGAGCACATTGTTGAACACTTCAATCCAACCTTAGCGCAACCACATCGTTTTCCGCAAACCTTTTTACAACGGCATGATATTAATTGAAGAATAGAAGTAGGAGCTGGTATCTCAATTGTAGGAATTGGCACCAAAATTTTGCTAATTGTTTTCATCCTCATTCATTAGGCTTCAAATTTTCTCCACGCCACGAATGAATTTGTTGAAAAACGCGATACGAATGTTGTTCTAGGCAGGACATGTAGGTGGTAGTCTTGATAATATCGCTGCTTGATTAGATTGACCAACAAATTTGTTAAATTAAATGGATCTAAATTGATTTAATGATGTGACAGTTCGAGATGCCTTGTATAAAACTAGTGTGATTTTCTCTCCAGCTCGTACAATGTCTGGTTTGATGGATGATGGATTGTAAAATATATGCAAAGCATCGTCTAAGCCCCTTCTAGTATTATTAAATTTACAGTTTGTGCTTTTCTTTTGCCAAAAAATGGTGACATAGTGTATCACATTCACTGAATGCGTGACAGTTATGAAGCACTTCCGAATTCTGTAAATCGAGAGAACTATAAGCTATACATACTAAACATGTTTAACGATATGTTTTACGTTTTATGTAAACAATTTACATTAAATATTAAAAAACTGAAAGGATTATATTAATAACACAGCCCCACAAAAAAAAGTATCGGATCTGGTATTTAGACCCATGTATTTCCATGTATTTTTTTCCGCTGAATCCGAATCTGCCTTCAGATTTGAGCCCCCTTTGCCCAAGGGGTTTGAGTTTTCCGAAAAATTAAAGAAACAAGTCAAAATTCACAAAAAACGTAATTTACGATCGACGAAAGATAAAAATTCAAATTATTCTACCAGCTTACTAGACGTATGAATTTTCACTCGTTTAATTCCAATTTATCATCATAGTCAGACAAGCTGGTCCAATTTCATTCAAAAACAGAAAATAGATTTAAAACGCCATTTTCATGGCATAATTCGTGTTGCAGAGTTCTGGATCCATCTTTTTTTCCACCCACCCATTTATGAATTCATACATCTTTCTATCCAGTCGTTCATGCATGAACACGCATATTTATTCATCCACCTGTACCACCTATAAAACCCACCCATCCACCCATCTATCCGTCTACTTCTTGTACTGAGAGATGAGATAACAGCCTAGAAGATTGAGAATGCAATAAAACTTGTAGAATACTCTACTTTCTAAACAGAAGAAAACGATATCTACAAATCATTCTTATTTTTGTTGCTATAACGTGGTAAAAAGATGGATCCAGAACTCTGCAACGCGAATTATGCCATGAACAAGGAGTTTTTAATCTATTTTCAGTTTTTGAATGAAACTGGACCAGCTTGTCCGACTCTATGATGATAAATTGGAATTAAACGAGTGAAAAATCATATGTCTAGTGAGCTGGTAGAATAATTTGAATTTTTATAACTTTCGTCAATTGTAAATTACGTTTTTTTCTGAATTTTGACGTGTTTTTTTAATTTTCCCGAAAACTCAGACCTGTTGGACCAAATCTGAAGACAGATTCAGATTCAGCGGAAAAAATACAAGGAAATACATGGGTCTGAATACCAGATCCGATACTTATTTTTGTGGGGCTGTGTAATTTATCGCAAAGCTATTATTAGGCAAAGCTTTATCTTGTTATGTTATGTTATATTGTTATGTAGTCCAAAATCCACTGTTTAGTTTTAAGCACCCATATTAATTTTTCTCAAAAGTCATCGTAATTTTAAGGAATTTGTCTTATCTTTACCAGCATTAACCTATTTCAAACGTCATTTGTGAGATTAAGGCTGGATATATAGGAAAAAATATATACGACACAAATAATGTAGAATTTTATGCTGAATGTTTTAGGTCCTATCCATTTTCTTTGTCAGAGAAGCAGTTTTTGAGAAAAATTTAAAAAACTGGCGCGAGGTCACATTAGAGGGTAGTTTCTGAAGCAAAAGGGGATGAAACACTCTCCGTATAGGTGGGAACTCCTTTGTTCTGTATTTGGATGTCTATACGCACCTAAATTTTTAAAACTTTTTAAATTATTTCTCCTATTTGCCATTTTAATTGCTAATTTACTTCGATTACAAGTCTACATTTAGTTTGAAAAAAAAACACCGGACTCTACCTAGGTACCCAAAGGTTTTTAGGGTCGCTGATTCCGATGCAGGGGTCGGTTAAGCTCTATCACGTCAGGTTCAAGGTCATTGGAAGGTCAAACTAAGAAAATGTGGTTGAAAAAACTTGAAAAAAATTCATATGTACATAGGTCTTTTGGGTCGCTGAGTCCGATGTCGGTTATCCTCTATAACCTCATATTCAGGGTTGTTTGAGTGTTAAAGTAAGAATAGACAGGGGAGTAGGCAGGGGCCTACTTTTGTCTGTTTATCTGTCTGGCTTTTTACCTGCACACCTGTTTACTTGCTTGTTAGTCTGTATTTATCGTCTGCCTGTATTTTCTCTCTGTCCATCTACCTGACATTCTGCCTTTTTACCTGTCTTTCTGTTTGTAATTTTGTTTATTTTTCTGTCTGATTAAATAACGAAATGTTTCTATCTGTCTGTTTTTCTGCTACCCTCTGTCTAAATGTCATATGAATCTGAAACTTCATTTTCTTCATTCTCATCTTGATTGGTTTCCAGAAAATCTGGGAGCTTTTAGTGAAGAACAAGGAGAATGAATGCACCAGGACAAAATTACCGATAGAAAGGCAGGAAGTCAGGTAGATGGACATAGAAAGAGTACAGACGGACGATAAATACAGACTAACAAGGAAATAAACAGGTATGCAGGTAAAAAGGCAAACAGATAAACAGACAAAAGTAGACAGGTGAACATTCCTAAACATTTTTTCCAATTTTTTTCAGCTCCTATTTTTACTTTTAACCTTCAAACGGTATTGAACATGAGGTGATAGAGGTCAACCGACATCGGATTCAGACAAAAGACCTATGTATGAATTTTTTCAGATTTTTTCAACCACCTCTTCTTAAGAAAAATGACCTTGAACCTGACGTGATATAGATTAACCGACCTCGACATGGGAATCAACGACCTCAAAAATCCCTTGGTACTTAGGTAGAGTCCGATGTTTTTTTTCAAACTAAATGTTGACCTGTGTAATTTTCTTGCAAAACTGACACGTTTAAGTGAAATCGAGCGTATTGAAATTTTATTGATTATAGGATATGGTGATAGAAGACGAAGTTGTGACGAAGTAGTGGATATTTTTTATGAATTGCATCTCGATCGGGAACGTATTTCTAAATCAACCGTTTCAAAAACATTGCAGCGTTTTCATGAAACTGGAGTTGTTAACAGATGGACGAAAAAGTAGAAGACCAGTAAGCGTTACATATGAAGAAAATTCTTTGAATGGCATGTTAAATCTGGTGGAAAATCCAATAAATTCGACACAACATGAGTCGTCATTCAATTAAAAAAATCTGGAAACGGAAAAAATTACATCTATATAAAATGCATTTGTTCCAAGAATTGAGTTATGTTACGATCGTAGAATCGAGTTGTGTGAAGTTATTATGGATAAATTAAACGAAAATGCCAATTTTGTCACCCACATATTGTTTTCTGATGAATCTATATTTTGTTGAAATGGGCACGTAAACCGACACAACTGTAGGTATTGGTCAGACCAAAATCCACATTGGATGAAGGAAGTCCACATCCAACGACCCCAGCAAGGAAATATTTGGTGTGGCATTATGGTGGACACGTCATATGGCCCTATTTTATAAATAGAAATCTGACTTCTGAACGATATTTATTACTTTTGCAAGAACACATTATTCCAGAGCTTAGACGATTATTCTCGTACAATAACAATCCCAATTTACCGGCAGAGCAAATAGCTTTCAACATGATGGGGCTTCTCCACATTTTGAAAGTGTGATACGGGCATATCTAGATGAAACTTTTCCTCATAAATGGATTGGTCGCAGAGAGGTCATTGAATGGCCAGCTAGGTCTCCTAATATGACCTCGCTTGACATTTTTCTGTGGGCCACATAAAAAATGTAATCTACAAAAATAGGAGGCAAAATATTGAGGAGTTGCAGAAAAGGATTCCACTATTCCTCCCAACTCCCTTTTAGATTGACTACAAAATTTTGTTTAGCGAATTCATTACTGTCAGGAGGTAAATGGTGAACACTTTGAGCACCTTATAAAATAGAATTCCAAAGAAAATATTTGTTGTTTATTAAAAACTTGTTTTCTCTCTCTAATAATATACAGAGTGTTCCATTAAAGTGAAAGTAACTTTGTTTCGTCATGACTTTCTGACTAATCATGTCTGTATACTTAATTTTTCATTACTGTATTAAATTTTAAAAAACCCCAAAACGTATGTGTCTTATGATTTTTCGATAGCTATCTTGCTTTAAAAGATAATCGACCGTTTCCATACATATCAGCGACCCTGCATAAACCACCAACAACTTCAATTAGAATTACTTTAATTCGTGAAAAATATTATTTCAACAGATTCTCCCAGTTACCGACCTTTTTAGAAGATGCAATCAATAACCAATTAGTATAAGGCAAATTGCACACCCTTTTTATAATACAAAGACTCAAAGTGGTATGGGATTTGATATATTGCGCATACTCGCGGTTATGTGATGACGTCACGTGGAGAGCAAATAGCGATTTATAGATATTGTCCCTGTCGGGCAGTGCTGTTAATAATAAAATAACGTGACTGGTCTTTAAATAACCTTTAACTCTTGTAGTGATAATTGACATTATCATCTATTAATAATGACTTCTTGAACCGCATTTTAAATTTTATCAACAGTTTTTACAACAAAATAATGGCAAGAACAAGAAATGTATTTTAGTAGTTGACAAAGACACTCGTACTTTCAAAGGGCTAAATAAGTTCATAAACATACACATGTGGGTAGTGGAAAATCCTGTATGTGGATTTATCCCCGGGATTAACACAAAGACAAATTTATAGCAACCTTATGATTAACAATATTTTTATGCTATAAATCGTCTTACTTTCTTCCGAAATTACGAATGTATTTTTTTAAGAGATACAAGTTAATATCGTAACTTTAAAAAATCCAGCTAAGCCTTTAAAAAAAAAGTTACAAAAACTGTCAGTACTGAATTACTTTTATTAACACTAGATTTTACCCATTATTTTCTTCTAACGCATCTAATTCGAACTAGGACGCCCTTGCTCTATTTCCGAACCTTTTGCTCCCTTCTAGTTTTACATTAGCATTTAATTAGAATGTAAGTTGAATATCAGCTTTAAATTTCGTTCCGATCCCTCTTCATTCCCATGATATTGATTATTAAACATTGAAAAAAATAGATAGAATTTTCAATGATCTATCAGAATGTCGGTACCATTCACGGGCAATGCATAAAATGGGGTAAAACAAAGTAGAGGTACATGAAAGGTATTCCTTATGTGCATAAGTCTGTGAGGTGATCTACAGGATTGCATTGCCGCCCAATATTATATTTATATTACTACAAAATAGTTCTTTCTATACCGGGAACGTACAATTTCATATCAAATCCACATAGAAGCATAATCATTGGTCAATTCACGAGGTTCGTTGTTTAAAATAAGTCATAAGTTTGACAAAAAAATGTTTTCTTAAAATATTTCTCTTTCGAAAGATATGGCTTTAAGTGAAGATGCAATATAGTCCAGCCATTGAAGGTAAAATACGGCGTTACTGTATAATTTTCCCAAACAGCACCGATTTGCACCAAAATTTGGATTTAGGTTCTACTTACCCTCTACTTCAAAGTTGACCCTGTGTCGGGGGTTGCTTTTTATTTTTTAAGGGTGAAAACTACCCCTATTCGAAAATACTATAGAAATGTAGAATCGAGCGTTTAAATAAGTAATTATGATGAATTGAAAATTGTCAATCCCTAAAAACCACCCCCTATGACAGTAACCGTTAAAAAATAATGTTGAAAAATATTCAGCAACTTGGAATAATTTAATCATATAGTAATATTAAACTAAGATTTCTTCACTATTTTAATTTTTTATTATTTATTTATAAGTTACAACCCTTATAAAAACCACCCCTTGCAAAAAAAATCGAACAATTATAGTTAAAAAAAAATTTTAGTTCAAAATATAATACAATCTTTTTATTATTTAAAATGTAATGTAGTTATTTATTTTCCAACCTTAAAAAAAAACCTACTGATTAAAATTTGCAATCAAATATAGGGAAAATAAGAATTTTATTTTTATATGGATTTTAATTTTTTTATTTTTATAACAAAAATTTTTTTTACTGCAAATAACATATAAATAATCAATAATCCTCTTCACTCTCGTTTTCCTTTTCTATTCTATTTCTAAAATTCCTATTTTCTGATATCTGCAAAAATATGTGATTGGTTTTTTACCCATAACTCGCTTAGTTTTTATGCTGTCAAACCCTTCAAAAAACAATTTTGTAGGTTTTTTCAAGGGCTATAAGATCAAATAAGTTAAATTTTCTTTCAGCACTTATTTTTAAAAGGGTTTGTGCTGAAAGGGCTTGAACAAGTTGCTATTCACGAAATTATGCAAACTTTAAACGGCCATCTTACTTAATTTTTATCCTACAGAAAAAAAACAAAATTTTCAAAAAAGCCAAACCTACAATTTGGTACTCTAGAAAATTTTGCGTATCATTAATAGTTTTTGAGTTATTTTGAACAAAAGATAATCTTTTCCAAAAATACAAAAATTCTCTTTTCACTTCAAGCTCAACTTTTTTCAAAACTAAGCACTTTAAACCGGTCAAACTTCTAGAGCATATTACAAGTACGTAAATAAAGTAAATTGTAAAGTGGTAACGATTATTTTCAATTGGGGTGGTAATTAGGGGGTGATTTACAGGTTTTTTGTCGCCGAAAAAAATACGGACCAACTTTATTTTCGTCATAACTCGTTTAGGTTTGATGCTAGGGACTTTTATAGAAAATAAAAATAAAGGATTTTTCAAGCACTTTAAAAAAAGGTTCTATGAGTATTCCCTGAAAAATGCATTGGTTTTTGGTTATTTCACGTTCAAACTTTCAATTTTGGCGTTTAATGAATAAGAACCAACCTTCAACAAGCTATTACTCCGCTTGTATTGGGTCTACAGACACCATAAACACACCATTCTTTTTGTTTTTTTTTTTATAAGCTATATATTTTATAAGAATGATTTTTTTGATAAAATACTTACTTTTTGAGTTATTCGCTAAAAAACGTCTGAAAAAATGTTTTTTTTTGGTTAAAAAATTTACACTTTCACTCGCGAATTGAGGTACAAGGTCAGCTGTGAAGTAGAGGGTAAGTAAAACTTAAATCCAAAATTTTTATGAAAATCGGTGCTGTTTGGCAAAATTATACGGTAAAATGGTCATTGACTGGACTAATACTGTTTTTGAGAATAAGTTGGTATACAAAGAGTATATTCTATCAAAATTGGAACGATGGTAAATAATTGATTATATATATATTGAGATGAAACCAGATTAATGGGATAAAAGTAAAATTTAAATTTAAATCGTTATGTAAAAGGCAAAGTGGCAAAATCAATGGTTGGAATGATTATTTTTAAATTTATGATTGAGTTGATTATCATGTTAGTAAATAGATAGAAAATAAGTTAGAATAAGAGGTAATAAATGATATTAAAAATAAAAGACGATTTGTAGATGAATTAAAATATATGTCAGAAAAGTGTCAAATTTAAAGTAGAATACACAAGGATTATGTAGTTATTAGAAAGGGCAAATAATATGAGAAAATAAAAAAATATTTTGAAGTATAAGATAAAATTGAATGTAAAGAAAGTAGAATAAGATGTATAAGTGAATAAGAGAAAGTGAAGTGAAGTGAATTATAAGAGAAAAAGGACATGTTCAAAGATATGTGGAAAGGCCTTTAGAGAAAAAAGAAAAATCAAGATAGTAAGAAAATGGAAGGAATTTATTGATTAGTTACAAAATAATTTTGAAAACGACAGTTGTTAAAAGTAAGAAAAGAAAACAGAGAGAAATAGAAGCAGTCAAGAAGCAAGAAAAGGAAAAAAGAGTCAAATAGGAGAAAACAAGGAATTAAAATAATCAATTGGAGAAAGCAGGTATTTACGAAATTCGAGACAAGCGGATCCTCCACTAACCAGGTCCAGGGAGAGATAAAGAACGCAGAACAACAGTAGCAGAGTTCATAGACCAGTAGGAGAGTCAAGAGAACAGGAAGTAAACCGCATATCATTGGCATAGGAGAGAATCGAGATAACAAAGTAAAGGAGAGAAGTTAATCAACACATCTTTAACGATTATAAATATAAAAAGTTACCTCTTATAATAAAACAAAATCGTATACGATATATAACACAGAAAACAAAAATTAATATAAAACGTTTAGTAAATCACCAATTCACTATCAAGTAAATTTATCTAATCACTTCATATCTATTTAAAACTGGCCAAGTCTTTGTAGAATTAAATATTAATAGTAGAGAAAATTAATAAGTATTAAACAAGAAGTTATTACTACAGTGTCTTAAGGTATACAACCAGTATTGCATGAAATATTAAGTGAATGATATTATCAATATAACTTCTTGTCTAAGGCTTTATAAACATTGTAAAATACTTCAAAATATATTGACTAGTGTGATTAAGAGGGTAGAGTGACAAATTGTGACATATATAAACAATTAAAAAATTTTTTTTTAATAAATACATTTATTACTAAACCTTTTGTTTTTGTAGCTGTGCTTGGTGTGGTTTCTTGCTAGAACATAGAACCGACTACAGAGATAGAGTCTGGTGAAAACTATACTTTAGTACTAAAATAATAGGTAGTACAGTCATAAATAAATCAAACTGCAATGTTTATTATTTCTTATTCTGGTAAAATAGTTTTATGTAAGTGTGTTTTCAGAGTGTTTTCATGGCTTGACTCCTTGAAATACCGTCCTGTCTCAGTTTTCACCTAAGGCGTGTTGTGTTAATGCGTGTCATAAGCGTAGAAGTGGAAAACACGTGCTATTATTTTAACATTTCATTGTGTATGGGTGTTAGTGGATAATCTGATAATCACGTAGTCGTGAACCATTAGATTTAACAGTATCTAGTGAATCATTTAATATCCTTTATTTTCAATGTTCTTTTCTTTTAGGTAAGATAATCCGACATGCAACTGTATTTCAATTATTGCAGTTGCATAAACACTAGGGTGCTTCGTTTGAAGCATACATTTCTTTTTTTTTCGTTCGTAAACATTCTTACCAAATTTATCTTAATTTTAATTTTTAGTACTCGCTACTTGATTTTAAAGTTTTCCTATTTATTTAACTTGTAGACCTACGTTTTTTTTTAATTTTCTATATTTCAGCTACGTTTCACGTTATTTTATTGTCCATGCGATAATTATAGGGGAATCTTTGAAGGTGCCATAGTAGGATCTATGTGAGTTGAACGGTTACAGCACAAAAAAATCTTAGTTTTTTTAAAATTTTTACATTTTTCTCATAAATGATTAGACTTACAGCAAAAACACAAAGGACATTTTTATAGGAAATTAAATTTTCTATAAAAAAGATACGTGGTATCTGAACTGTAGAGTTATTAGTTCACGAGATAAATTGAGGCAAATGTGAAAACTTAAAATATCATATAAAGATAAAACAAGAAGTTTTCACACATTTGATTCTATTTATCTCGTGAACTAATAACTTTACAGCTTAGATACTGAGAACCTTTTTGATAGCAAATTTAATTTCCTATAAAAATGTCAAGTACGTTTTTGCTGTAAGTCTAGTCATTTATGAGAAAAATACGAAAACCGATAAAAATTTAAAAAAACTTTAAATTTTTAGCGGTAAAACTGTCCAAGCCACATAGATCTTACTATGGACACTTTCAAAAACAAAGATTCCCCTATAATTATGGCCATAATTATTATTATGTGGAGTATTGAATAATATTTATATCCTAAATTTTTCAATAGATGTCTTAGCCAGACAAACAACACACAATGATGTAGTCATAATTCAAAATAATTTAATATACGTCGTAATTACAAAATCCACCCTCTGTTTTTTTATAGTAGTTAGTAACTATGTTTATTCCGTGAGTTTGTCCATAGTTACATATCCAGTCGATACTTTCCTCAGTTGTTAACATGAAATGCTGGGGCTGAAATAGATAAGGAATAGGTACTACCTTATGATTCAGGGTGCATTGTCCTTAAATTAATTTTAACAGTAGAAAATGGGATAAACATATTTGATTTGGTTAATTTGGTCTAATTATACTTTTCCCAAAAATCGTCATTGTAGTAATTTTATTTCCTTCAAGTTAAATTTCGGTTAAATTAAAAATTGTTAAAACGATAAGATCAAGATTACAGTCAACATTCTGTTTCACCGGCTGGCGATTTGTGTAATTTTTCACGATATTCTATTCAACCGATCAGCGATCGCAGTATCTATTGTTGTTAATTATAAATGAATCATTAATATTGGTGACGTTAAAAATCAAGGATTTTTCGTAGACATTACCAGTAGTGCAATGTTGGTTGGCTAAGCTCGGCGGTCACGAAGCTTGCAATCATTTATGAATGCTCTGTATATGTAAATATTGATAGAGATTTAATCCCTAATAAAAGTGATTATATGTACATACATACAGGGTCGGAAAGTCCCCATGGGGATAAGATTCCACTTCTTATTTGTGGAAGGACGAAATGGGCGGTGACTATTAGACGCCTTCATTATAGCCATCTTCTTCTATCGCACGGATTTCTATGATTTTCTTTATCGCTCTCACGTAACGGCCGATGAACCATGGGGACTTTCCGACCCTGTATATGAATTATTAATTTCAATTCAGTGTAAAATTTAACTTTAAGTTTATGACACCAGAAGGCTAACTGATGTCGTATCAGAATAATTTTATAACAACTACAGAGTTTGTATTTTATTATAACTAATGATAGAGAAAAATGAGTATAATACGATGACGTGATTAAAAAAAAATTAAATGCACATTTAAGCTGAAAAAAAAAATTTTTTCAAATCATTATTTAACCCCCTTTTCAAGCTGTCACTGACCTGCTGACGTCAGCCGGCTACGATATGAACAAAGCGACCTAGATGCAATGTTGCCATATTTATATATTTTCGCACATATAAAGACAATAAATAAACGGTTTGCTCACGTCAGCCAATAATAATTTAAAATGCTACAAAAATTATTTTTTTATAATTATGCAATCAACATATTAAATTGTTATTGTTGCCCAGCAAGAACCTCGAGGAGGTCTGAGCATGACTTGCCAAAAATCATTTTTTATTAACATCATAGTGATAATTTTTTAATTTGCTGTAAGCCTTCTACTAAAAATTGAAAGTAACGCGGCCCATTCAGATGTACAGGTAGAAAATGCGGCCCAATTAAACGATCGCCATATACTCTTGTTCATACATTGACACCCAACCTTCTCTGAAAGCTAAACCGACGAGTAGTGTTCGGGTTTTCATCTGACCAAATGTGACTATTATAGCTTCAAAGAAATTAGAGCTGTGTATCACTTTAAATAAAATTTAATATTGAAATTACAAAACCCCAAGAGTTCAAATAATTTAAATTTCATTTCATAACCATTTCAATTTCATTACAGAAATAATGACATAAAAAACCAACACTCACTAGATAAATTATAAAGAGAGGGTTGACTGTAAGTAATAGAAGATAAAAATACAATCGGACGGAGACAAATAAACAACTCGGTACGTGTTCCCGGCCTAGGTTAACCTGTGTCGAGGTCAATAACCTTCTAATTTGCACGTGTGCACTTTAGTAGGATCGTATTCCATGCAAAGTAGAGCAAAAAGTTGGCGGTCTTTTATCAAAGGAAAATCGTGTCATCAATGAATAGGGATGATTGTTTTCGAATGTACGGTTATACAATTTATCATTTTTAATATTATCAACGTTTTCACACTTTATAATTTATTATGTTAAATAACACAATTTTAGTATTTATTATTCAATATGCAGTTGCGTATAACCAAAGTTTACATAATAAATGTAAACTTTAGTGTAAATCTAAACTTTGGTGTAACCTAGGTAGGCACTTATTGTTTTTGAGAAAGCAATACTTATGTTTTTTACCTGTTTAAAATGCCAGCACGAGTAAAACAGCATTCATCCGTCCAGAGCACTTTGTTAATAAAGTTCTGCTGCACTTAAGAACCAATTGCAAAATTCAAGACGATTGGGGAAATCAGCTGCTTCTAAAGCTAGCTTGAACTTTTTGAAAATGTGTTATGTTATCCCTTTGCGGGAAAAATGCGGGAGATATGAAGGGTGGTAGATTTGAATAAACGTTTTAAATTGTTAGGTAATGGTTTTGTAACCGTGTGTAGTGTATTTTGTATATTCGGGTATTTAGTGTGTCGACTTTTTTTATTTGATAAAATACAGTGTGCCTACAAACCTCTGCTTTATTTATTTTCTTTTAACGAAAGTTGACTTCGAGAAGTCAGGCTTGTTAAAACATTTTGCACTAAATTATTAAAATTAGTTATAATAAAATGCAGCATGATCCTTTATTTACTTGCATTTTACTATACTAAAGCGGCAAAATTAAATGTGATTATGATGTGAACTTGGCAACGCTGTTCGCTTCCGCTGACGATTTGTTCGTGACATTACGTTACAAAATTTTCCGAGCATCCGGGCATCTGGCAGGGCCGCCTTCTTAGCGGGAGTTAAGGGTTGATTTCCTTCATTTTTAAAAGTCGAGTAAAAATTTTTTTCCGATTTTCTGTCTTTATTAAGTATTCCAAATACGTGATTAAAATTAATGACATTAATGACTGAATACAGGGTGTTTCAGTTCGAGTGAATCAAACTTTAACCACAAATAGAACTCAATAAATAATTCAGGATTGCCTTATAAAGCAAGGGTCTAAGTATCACCATTTTCACTAAATAGGGCCGTATTGGTAGGTTTTTAAAATCATATTATTTATAAAACCTTTAGTACGCTTATGACAAATTGATTCAAATTTGGTGTGGTGTTAACATAAGAATTGTCCACAGAATGTAAAAATGAATCCCAAATGATTATTAGGTCATTGGCATAGAAGTTGGGGTAAAAAAAAAAACACTTTACTACACATTTCGACGCCACTGACCTATAAAAATTTGTAAATTTTACAGTAAATTATGCACATGTTCAAATATCAACATCACACCAAATTTGAATAAATTTGTTATAAGAATACCAAAGATTTCATAAATAATATGATTTTAAAAACCGACCAATGTGACATGTACAGTGAAAAAGATGAAACTTAGACCCTTGCTTTATAAGTCAATTCTGAATTATTTATTGAGTTCTATTTATGGTTAAAGTTTGATTTACAAGAACTGAAACACACTATATGGGACCTTCCATATCAACTGGGATATCGTTCTCTCTAAAAACAAAAGCAAGGAAAAAATACGTTTAAGGTCTTTTGAGACCTTTTGATGTTTGTATACTCAAGAGCTGTCAAATAAACGATGGCTATTTTTGGGAAAATTTCGAAATTCAAAATGGCGGCCATAAAATGGTGACTATAATTATTAGGATTTAAAAAAAATCCATGGAAAATACCCTAATCTAACAGTAATCTTTACGATTTTGGACATGCTGAAAGCAAATTTCATATTGTCCAAAAGTCCAAATGTTGTAGGAGTATTAGTAACAGAAATTTTTTATAATTTTTTTGGTTTTTAGACCATATCTCTGACTGACTGATTTATTGGATTATGAATTCTACAAAAATTAGGGCAATTAAACCCGGCTATTTTTAACCATTTTTTGGCCTTTTTGACCATATTTCTCCGGTCCACATCTCTGGTACAAATATTTGTCTTGAAAATTTGTTTTTATGTTTTTTGGCATCATAATTTCGTTTATTGGATCTTTAAAGTACAAACAAATTTGGGTTGTAAGAACTGACCATTTTTCAACAATTATTTGGCACCTAGGAAATTAATTAGGTAGGTTTAAATTACTAAGGTTCCGATTAATTAAGCATTTAGGCAATTAAAAGCAGATATGTTAGGTTTACAGTTGTTGGATTTGGTGCTAATCACCTTAGGCTATGCTATAGGTTAAAAGTTGTTAGGTTTGGGGCTTGATGTCAAAAAAATACCAAAAATTGTGAAAAAATACCAGTTCTTACAACCCAAATTTGTTTGTACTTTAGGATCCCAATAATCGAAATTATGATGTCAAAAAACATAAGAATCGCATTTTCTAGACATTTTTACCAGAGAAATGTGGTAAAAAATGCCAAAAATGGTAAAATAAAATTGTCAGATTTCATCCCCGAATTTTTTTTTCGGGTCTTCAAAAATTGAAGCCAGATGGTCAAAAAATATAAAATTAGCTCCTCGAGTCAAATATTCTATTTTCCAAATAAGGTCAAAAAATGACAAAAAATGGTCAGATCTCATCCAAATTTATTAGTTTTCAGGATAACAAAATCTAAGTCGGTATGTCAACAAACATAAAAATAGATTCTTATAGAGAATTATCCTTTTTTCCGGAGAAATATGGCCAAAAAAGCTAAAAAATGGTAAAAAAATGACTCGTTTTAATTGCCCTAATTTTTTTCGACTTCATAATCCAATAACTCACAGTAAGTACGTACAAAAACATAAAAGAAGCTACTTGTAGACAAAAAATTCTTTTTTCCAGAGAAATATAGTCTAAAAACCAAAAAAAAAATGGCTAAAAATGTCTGTTACTAATAACTCCTTCGGATTCAGTATGTCCAAAATCGTAAAGTTTGGGGTATTTTCCATGGATAGAAGAGGTACAGAACTATTTTTTTTTTTAATATCTAATTATAATCGCCATTTTGAATTTCGAAATTTTCCCAAAAATGGTCATCGTTTATTAAAAAGTTCTTGAGTATACAAACATTTTGAGACCTTAAACGTATTTTTCCCTGCTTTTGTTTTTAGAGAGAACGATATCCCGGTTGACATGGAAGGTCCCATATATATTTTAAATTAGTTTCTTAGGGCATTGTCTAAAGGTAAATTGTTACCATTTACAGTGAACATTTAAGACAATGTTATTTTGAATTTAATCTTATATAATTTATTTGATATAAACGAAAATATGAGTCCATGAAACATTCAGGACAATAAAGCCGGAAATAAACGCGTAAAAGGTTTAGAGGTAAGTAGAACAGGTCGTTTAAAAGGACTGTTCTATTTCCCATGAATTCGATAAAGCATGATTTATATACAATGCACAGCCCTTACTATTTGCACACAAGCAATATCAAATAATTGAGTACTCGTATGATTCCATTCCATCTGGTTATTAATCCTTACCCACGTATGTTCACATTATTGATATGAGAATATCGGGAACATACTTATAGGATGTTAAAGGAGTTTAGAACTAGAAATTATAAGTTGTTTTATTAATAAAACTAGTAATCGAAAGTTTTACACGTTTTGATATACATATAATATAAATTCCCTCAGAATTAGCATATAAAACTGGTAGCGAAAAATATTGTTTCTTTTGTTAATAAATTGTTACTTGCTAACATACATAAATCTCATAGTCTCAAACTACTTTCTACCTTGTAATTTTTTATGATAGTTTGAGGTCGAATTAAAATATTAAAAATAAAATTAATAGAATCGTCAAAGTGGTCATTATACTAGTTTTAAAAGTCGTTTTAATGAGCTTTTGAATAGTTCTACCTAAATATTGTATTTTACTATTAGAAATTAGGAAATCTCTTTTAAAAATTCACTACTTAACTTACTTAATTTTTTACCTTTATTACTTGACTCGCTACTACCTAGCAACTTGAAAATATTTCGAAATAGGTATTGGCTAATGTTATTTATTTGCGGCATAGTTTTCGATTTCTTCTTTATTTTTTGGGTATTTTGCCACTTGTGAAAAATAATTTAAAAACTAATAAAATAGATACTTACACTAAAAAAATCAGTTAACGGATAATTTTGATGAAAATCTCACACTAAATAAACAGACAAAAACTAAATATATTTTTTAAAAATCAGTATGTTTTCGTCTGCTGAACTGATAGTTTTTAACTGTTTTTACTAGTTAAAATTTGTTTGTATTTTGCCCGTCTCCATATCATATGATGTTTATTTGACTATTTTTTTTATGTAATCTTTGTCTTCGTCTATTTTACTATTTACAGCTCCAGAGGTATCTCCATAATAATGTTTATTGTATTGATTCACAAGGAGGTATCCTATAAATGCAATTTTTTAAATTTTGAACATCATTCTTTAGGCGCGTCTTTAACAAAAAAGACCTTGAGGGGGGCGTTTATATGCGCAATTTTTTGTCCAGCATTTTAGAAATTCTAAGCAAGTCAGAAACAATATGTCTTCACTGTACCACTTATACAGGGTCGCTGATATGTATGGAAAGTAAGATAGTTATCGAAAAATCATAAGATCTATTACAATAAAAAAATTAAGTATATATGGTCAGTTAAAAATTTATGATGCAACAAAATTGGTTTTCCTTTAAGGGAACACCCTGTTCGATGAACAAAATTTTGTAGCGAATCTCAAAGGGTGTTGGGGGAATAGTGGAAATTTCATACCTTATTCTTTCCTGCAACTCTTCGATATTTTGTGACCTATTTTTGTAGACTACATTTTTTATGTAACCACTGAAAAAAGTCAAGCGGGGTCATATCGAGAGACCCAGCTGGCCATTCAATAGTCCCTCTGCATCCAATCTATTGGAAAAATTTCATCTAGATATGCCCGTACCACACGTTCGAAATGTGGAGGAGTCAGCAGCAAATGTTTTATTGTAAAGCGTGGTGGTAATAGTTTTAATGACTAGATGGATATCACAGGGTCTAACGACACTTACAGTATACGATAATTCAATAAACAAAGAAATCTAAATAAAAAATTTAGGAACGAATGCACTGAAGATGAATTTTTCGAAACAAAACGTCTGAATCTGGTTCAGGCTGAGGCAGTACAGTATTGGGGGCCATGAAGGATTGCAAAAAATGTAATAAAATTTCCAGGGTTATATTTAAAAAAATGTTGATGACGGTCCTGGAGAAACGAAACGTTACATATAAAAATTGATTATGACATTCGATAGAGGGCAGAAAGTGGCCATGAGAAAGTATTCTTCTTTTTTCAATATCGCCTCGAAGAAGGCTGAAATAAAAAAAACGGATTTCCAAAATTTCGGTTTTTTCAAATATTTCGAAAACTAATCATGTTAGCCTTGATTTTTTGGAGGCATAATGTTGGTCCCCTGATTACGCAACTTTGCCCCCATTTAAGCTAGTTTGTATCTCTTACCGTTTTCGAGATCCCTGTAGTGAGAAGCGAATTTGTTGACTGGCCTATTAAAATAAGTGCACTAAATGTATTTTTGACATGTGTTGTCAAGATAATAACTATTAGACAAAAGAAAGACGCGACGTTGTCTAAAAGTGCGATTTCTGATTTCTTGTCTATAAAACGCTAGCCTTAAAGGAAATTGTTCTGATGTTAAATTTGTTATCTAATTTCGTACATTTTTCCGATAATAGGAATACATGAAATTTTTGTTAATAATAATAATAATAATAAGCTTGATGTCAAAA
>NW_019416579.1:779767-813462 GCF_000390285.2 Anoplophora glabripennis | reverse complement strand
TAACTAACAAGATATAAAACATGGGTAAAAAATAACAGTAAAGATAAAAAATTTTGAATTATTGATCAGTCATTTCTGATACACTATAGAAACATTTGTTTATAAGGTATTTTTTTACTTTGAATTTGAATGAGTTAAAATTGCTTTCTTGTTTAATATCGACTGGTAAGATGTTTATTAACTTAATGCCCATATAATAAGGCGCTTTTTCAAACAAACTTGAGGTATGGTTAGGAATGCGCAAGAGATTACCATATCTGGTTGGGTAATTGTGACTATCAGAATTACGTTCATAATAACTTTTATTTTTGGCAATTTGTAGAATACATTTATATATATAGATGCAAGGAAAAGTTAATATATTGTTACTAATAAAGTATGGCTTACAGGAATCAATTTGGGAAATACCAAATATGAGGCGGATTATCCTTTTCTGGGAGATTAAAATTCTATTAACGCTGTTGTTACATGCGTTACCCCAGACTGTAACGTTGTAGGTTAAGTGTGAGTAAATTATGGAGTGATATATGTTAAGTAATTGCTTAGTGTTAAATATTGTTTTCAATTGCAGTAAAGTGTAATAACCATAATTTAATTTTTTGCAAATGTAATCGGTTTGACTGATCCAGGTCATGTTATAATGTATAAAAGTTCCTAAAAATTTACAGGACTGTGAGGCTACGATTGTCGTATTACCTACAATTATCTGGAGAGGATCAATGATTTTTCTGCGAGAAGAAAACTGCATACAAACAGTTTTTTCTGCATTTAATATCAGTGCATTTTTATAACACCAATTAATAAATTCTAAAGATAATGTATTTAACTGATTTCTAAGCTCCACAAGACTATTTGCCTCCGCTGCAAAGGTGACATCATCTGCATATAATATTGTACAGTTTGCATTAACATGCAATGGGAGATCATTCATAAATATCAGGAAAATAAGTGGGCCAAGTATTGAACCCTGAGGTACTCCCAATTCAATATCTTTTATAGGAGACATTTTATTATTTAATCTCACATATATTTTCCTATATTGCAGATATGATATTAACCATGGTAAGAAATTGCCACGAAAACCAACAGCAGACAATTTTTCTGCTATAAAACCAAAGTCCAAACAGTCAAAAGCTTTCGATAGATCGAACAATAATGCTCCGACATATTTACCTTGGTCTAAGTGTTTATATATAAAATTGGTAAAATCAAAAGACGCAGTTTCAGTTGACTTATTCGTTCAGAAACCATTGTGACATTTTGATATTATGTTATATTTATGCAAGTATAAGAGCATCCTATCATAATAATATATATAATAATAATATCTCTACTCCTCATTCTAACTGCGAGAATTAGCCCAGAAGTCGGAGACTTGTGCGGGAGAGGAAGCAGAATATTATTATTACGCAGGCCGCATTTGCGCCCAGGAACGACTTATGTTGGTAGGCCCTAACCACCATTCAGTGCAGGAATGAGGGAAACCTGGAAAACCTCATTAATTAGGGGGGTGGTCAAATGCCAACCGATGTCAATCTCTCACATTGACCCAAGCCAACGTTCTTCCACCCTACCATACCTGCACAGAGGGCGCCAATCCTCCATACAAGCATAGCTAATCTACGGTCTACCGGCCGCGGGAATCGAACCCGGGCAGAAATTTGCACACGATTAAAGGACCGATGCCTTAAACCGTGCGGCTATCGATCATAAATCACTTTCTCTATCACTTTACTTAAAACAGATGGGAACAGAAATACCTCTATAATTTTCAATCGACAAAGGATCATTTTTTTGTAAATAGGAGTAACTACACCAATTTTTAGATTATCGGGAAATATTCCACATTGGACAGATAGATTTATAATATAAGATATTGTTGGAGCAATTTCATTTCGTATATTTTTAATAATCTTTGTAGGAATACAATCGACGCCTACAGAGTTTGTGTATTTCATTTTCTGTATTACATTTATAACTTCATCAACCTCAACGCTACAAAAAAAGAAAGTGTTACACTTGTTTAATGCTGTTAGTGTACAGTTTGTAGAAATAAGTTTCCCAAAATGATTGCGTAAAGCCATTTTGGCTGTTGTGCTAAAATGGTTTGCAAATGCATGAGATATCAAATCGACGTTTTCAGTGACCTTATTATTAATTAATAATAATAATAATAATTTATTTTCGTTCGACATATTACATGTATAGGAATTGTCATAAACACTTACACACTAAGATACACCTGTTAAAAATTGAAAGTTTAATAGATTTGTTATTTTTTGCTTTACCTGTTTTTTCTTTTACTAAATTCTACACATATTTTTGTTTTTCATTACCTATTTTACGTTCAAGTTTGTTCTCATAAAAGGCTTTCTTTGCATTATTAATCACAATTTTATAATCATATTTTAAATTCTTATAATATATTTCTAGTTGGGGATTTTTACAATTAATTTTATACCAGTATAAATTCTTTAACTCTCTGCCCATATTGATAACATCATTTGTTACCCATGACTTATTATCATGGTGGGTGATTAACTTTGTAAGTACGGGACAGTATAAATCTATAGCGTATGATACAATATTAAGAAATGCATTGAAGACAACATTGATATCATTGACACATTCATATACGGGTTGAAAAGATTCAGTATTAAAGAAATTTTGCAGCTTATATAAGTTATCTTCATTTGTGTTCCTGTAAGAAATCTTATGTGGAGAGTTTGCATTATTAGATCTATGTAACAATTTTCAGGTCACAATAATTGCAAAATGGTCACCGATATTAACGTTTTTTACAATTTCTTGATATATATCCTGGGATATATTTGTCAGAAAATAATCTACTTTGGATATTGACGTAACACCATTTTTATTAGTAAATATCCTTGTTGGTTCTACATTTTGACATATTAGTCCATAACTTTCTATTAAATCGCACAGTATATTCTTTTCATGAGAATCAGTCAAATAATCAATATTTATGTCACCGCATACTATGATATTAGTACATTGTTTTTTGTACCTACTAAGAGCTTGAGATAACCTATATATAAACGTGTCAATTTTACCATGCGGTGGTCTATAAACAGTTATTAAACAATATTTTATATTATTTATAGAGAAAGATGTAGCACAGAGTTCAATATTCATTTCTTCAGAGAAATCAATGATATTTTCTAAATTTGTGTAACAGATATTCCTTTTTAGAAATATAAGTACACCACCATGGATGTGATTTTGCCTAACAAAATAACTAACCATATTATAATCAGGAAAGACTACAGTGTTAAGATTGTCATTATTGCACCATGATTCAGAAACACATAAAATATGAGGATTTTCATTATAGATTAATATCTCTATGTTACTTATCTTATTTATAATAGACTGGCAATTTAAACTTATAATTTTAAGATTAAGATTACCCGAAATTTCAGCTTCAGTTTTGTCAAAAAGGCCGTTCGGTATATGGTTTATTTTCAGTACGAAATTCAAATCTTTTCACAAGCACCCCATCGGGCCAAAATGATGGTGAATAAAGTACTTTCTGGAGCTCCATATCTGCTTCCACCCTAAATGAGGAATTTTTACCCAGAGAAGGTAATTTGGTAACTTCGAAAATATGACCAGGCGATCGTTGTTCTAGATACGTCTTANCTTTTTTTCAAAAAATCGATATATCTCGAAAAATAATTAATATTTTTAAATTTTTCAAAAATGTACTTTTTTGGCTTGCCGCGGGCTATGCTTGCAGTAAATAGCAAATATGGACACGTAAATGTAAACGAGTTATAGAAGAAGAGAAAAGAGAAGATTTTTAACGGTTTTTTCGATATATCTCGAAAAGTAACAAAGCAATCGATACTTTCAAAAAATCTGTCGATAGATCTTTTTAAAACCTACAACTTTCTCATTTAAAATTTTTCAATCCGTGCTATATTTTTTTAGTTATTTTAGAAAAACCGTTTTTTTCAACTTTGCGATTTTTTTTAACCATGTTCGCCATATTGGATCGAGTTTAAAGAACAAGAAACTCAATTTAAAATTTAATTTTCTATACGGTCATATTTTTTTTGTAGAGGTAATAATTTCTGCAAATTTAACATTAATCCGTGACAGAATGCTTGGACTATATGTAACAATTTTAAGGTCACAATAATTATAAGTGTAATAACATTAAAAACTCTTCAAACAGAATACCCAAGATATTGATTGTTTATTAATATATTTTTTATGAATTTCAATTCATTATTGAAAATTCCATCTTTCGAAGAAATAAATTTGACTCTATCATACAAACATTTAATTACAACTCTCTTTATGTCAAAAAACAATACACTAATTAAAATTTTAAAATTCTGTAGCAAAATATTTGAGACCCACCCAAAGTATTTATCAAGGTTGTAAATATTACTTTACTGTCTGTAGGGTTTTTTTATAGAAAATCTGGCACAGACTTTTTAAGAAAGTAATTAATAATTTTTTAATATAAGGGGTAACAGAAGCAATAGTTTCAGATTTCGCTAAAAAAAGTTACTTAGAACCAGATCGTCCTACCCGCTTGCTTCACCAACGCCAGATCATTATTCATTAGCCGTCATTACAGGAACGTATTCGCAGAACGATTTAATCGTAAATTAATTTAGCGCGTGAAGATGGTAATCGGCACGAGCAAACAATAAACACGAAGTGTGTGCTCCCAATTTTCTAATACAATTACATATTAAAGAAAAGTGCAAGAAGATATTTAAGGACCATCTAGCGATATCTCTACAGAGCCTTACCCATCACGAAAATGTTGAGAAACCTTGATGATTTATTGTTTTACACGCCCCACTTCCTGATCATTTCGAACTTCGGAACGTCGATAATTTAAAAGAACACCACGCCACCAAACTGGAGGGTTGTGCCGGTTTCTTTGTAACGTATAGATATGTTTATTAAAAAAAATAAATTTCCATTGAAATTTCTCACCTGGCCTGGGTAAAAAACTTGCTTTATTACTTGAAATTAGGTTTGTCAATTGCAGAGTTTGAAGACTCGAGAAATTGCTTCAAAAAAATTAGGTTATTGCAAAATAAAACTGGTCGAATCAATACTGAAAATTATAGGTATGCAATAACTACAGATTTGATGTGAATTTCGTACATTTAAAGGATTTATTAAATTAAAAGGGCATTAAGCTTTTGGTGAGGTACAAATTTTAATATGCGGTTAATTGAAATTTTCTATAAAGATTTGTACCAGTGGTGGCTCGTGACATTGAGAATAGGTGAAGCATATTCATTGATTGATTAAAAAGAAAAAAAAAAACGCCGCAGGTGAAATTTTCAAATTTTCAAGGTCAAACAGTTATACAGTGCCGGCCCTTTGAAAGTGGACGACTCTTATAAGCAAACTGTCTATAATTGGCCTTTGTGAAACTGACTTGAAAATGTGAGGTTCAAATCGACTGTCATTATGTCAAATTTAATGTGTGTCTATCATACTAGTTCCAGTGAGCAAAACAAATCCAAATTAGGTAGCAAATTATTTATTTTTCCAATACTGAAATATTGTATTATACATTCTAACGGCCATTCATTAGCCGTCAACAAGATCTAAAAATGAAACACTTTTCGTCGTCAAAAAATGCGTTTTTTTATCTGGTTCTGAAAAACTTGTCATAATAAGAAGTAGACCACATCACATTAGAAAAATAAATCGTCCACTTTCAAAGGGCCGGCAGTGTACCTAAATGAATCTGTAAATTTTCAGTTGTATTTGCAATATTACCGAAAAACTGACGATGGGGATTTTCATTTAGAGTTTATAAAAAAATTGAAATATTAGTTCGGCTCGTGGACTTAATGATATACAGATAGGTATAGTCGTTCCGAAGTCAGTTGAACATGTAAAAAACCCCTGGCAATAAAATTTAATTACTTTCATAGGCGTCCCTAAAAAAGTTTAATAAGTTGTATATGCAGAAAAATGTCTATTACATGTTCATTTGGCCAACAACATATTTTAAATATCTATGTCCTCAAACAATTTTATTATATTGATGGTAAATTTCGTTTTGTTCCGCCTCAAAAGGTCTCCAAAATGCCATGTTGTAATAATTTTAGTAAACAAAATATCCCTCTTTTTTGTCCCTTTCGCAATTATAATATGAATGATTAATTGAAGGTGTCTATAATAAATTAAAATTACCTGAATCGCACCAAATTCCGCATTGCTGCACTGCACTGCTAGGCAATTTGTCAACCACTTGTTAACAGCTGAGATTTATTGCCCAGTGGCCCAATGCAGCTGTGTTTGTTTTCCTTTGCTCGCGCTCGCATTCTTCAACTGGGCGTATACATTTCTACCACCTGCACGTTTAGTTCGATCAGACCTGTATATGGGTATGGCTAAATAAATATGGGAACAAGTTTGTCAAATATTTCAATGCCGAGTTGCTGCGTAGCGACCGAGCCTGGTACATACTGTGAAGTTCTTGGTTCTTCAACTGAAATCGGAAAGACTATACAGACAGGTATATTTCCGAACGTACACTTTGTTTTTTGCTTCCCCCTTTTTTCCACACCGAGAGGAGGCACAGGTCCCTCGCAATTTAAAAAATCCATTTTGTCCTCAATTTTCCATCTGGAAAATGGGGTTTCCAATAAAAGACATATTGAAATGTTCAAAAGCAAAAGAAAGTACTAATGTAAACTAAAGATTTAAATTTGTCGTTCTTATGAGAAGGAACGCAAAACTTTTTTCAATTTATTTTGTAAATTCCTTAACTAAATTTCTTTCGGACATATGTTCAACAAATTAAGTTTTGAACTTTTTGTAAACGGTATTTGTCAAATTGCCAAAGGCAAGACCATAAAAGCCATGTCATTTGCATAACTTAATTGAGAGAGAACAACAATTTCAAAATTTTAGTGTGCGAATTTAAATATTTTTTAAAAAAATACAACTGGCTTGAAGCAGAGTAAGCTTTCCCGCAAATATTAGTTACAAGATTAGAAAAACTTAAAGTTGTCAGTCAAAGAATACATCAACATTTTTCCACATCCATGTGCTGCTTTGTGAAAGGACACGACTCTTTCTTTATAAATTTCATGATACTTTGGGAATGAAATAGAAACTTCTAATTACAAATGTTTTTTTTTTCTGAGTAATATCTATTTTTTTGAGAAACGTTGGAGGTCAGAGATTATATGTTACTTTTCGGAATTTATTCCGAGTGCACCCGATTTACTAAAACTAAGGCATAAAATTGTACATCTTGTCCACATATGGGTTTATTAGTTCTATTTTTTCATATATTTGATATTTACTACTACCGTTATCATCATGATATTTTGGAAATTTTCACAAGCGGGCCAAATTAAAGTAAAATATTTTCCACCTGGGAAAAATCTGAAAGCAATCTGTTAAACCGTTTCGACACTTCCAAAGTTCATTTCTGAAACCTGTTTCTGTTAAAGTTTGAGCGCAAGGAGATATTTTATAATGTCCTGGCGCATCCGGCAGAATATAGAAATACATCTTCGAAAATGTTCTTTTTTTCCTTTTTATTTGACAAATTGTCAGTCCCTACTACTTACACTTTGTTCAGGCCCTTATGCCCCAGAGAAATGCCCATTCTACGTGTTTAAGGAAAAATGTGTATTTTGTTAATGGTAATATAGGAAAATTTTAGAAGAAAGATGCTATACCTTATACTCATATGAGTAAATAAATAAGAGGACTTTATTGGATAGGGCTAACGGAGCATGCATTCACTGAGGCCATCTCGTGTTGGTGCAGCAAAACATTGTTCTTTATAGAAATTGTTAAACAGAAATCTGCAACCACAAATCGAATCTGTAGGCTTTTTTTCGCGACTGAATATTGGTGAACATCTTACTTGCAAGTTACTTTTTCTATCTCTCTTGATCTTAGTTGTCATAATATGGTAGTTTAAATCTTTTCATTCACTCACACTACACATACTACAACATACCACTACACTCGCGAAAAAAAGCCTTGCCTGTATTTCCAATCTTTCAATCAACCGAAAATACAGAAATAGAATGTTTGAGGTTATAAGTAGTTTATGTTCAAGTAGGTTCTCGCGTTTTGTGCATTAATAAATTTGTTTTGTTTTAAATTAATGTAATAAGGGATTTATTGAATCAATTGTCTGAACTGCCTTACTCTTTTTTATTAGTTTTTTCCATCCAAATGAGTTTACTTGGTACAACCAAACGTCAATGTTTTTTCAGAATTACAAAAGACAGACAATTACTGTGGATAGAATCATTATTTTTGTGTTAAAATGTTTAAAAGTAATAAGAAGTGATGTGCTGACATTATTTTTAGGATCAACTACAAGTTCACCTATTAATTGTAATAATATCACCTTGGAATCCTGGGATAGTATCCAACATTCAGCAAAACAATTTGTTAACGTAACATTACAAAATTTTCAGAGTACGAGCTGCCAAACTTCAATTTAGGATGATTTTTCACCTCCACCTGTTAAAAAACCAAAATACACATATTTAAAATTGTTATTTGCTATAAGTGCTATAAGTGTAGTATATTACATCGCACTGATGAGAACCATTTAGTTCGAAACAAATGTATCTGACCATAATTTTTGTCAAGTAACTGTATAATGCATTTTACATAAAGGCAGGTAAATAATTCTTTCAAATTCTTTAAAAGCCTCCCTGTACAATTTTTTGATGCTTAAATATTTTCGAATTCATAACAGAATGAATTTGTATATTAGTCACACATTTAAATATCACTGCTTTAACTTTTTCATTTAAGAGATAATTAAAGTGTTTCGTAAGTAGTGGGTAATGGAACAGCTGTTAATGGTTCACGTTAATTTCAATTATTAACTTAAACTATTAGTAGCTGTTTTGTGATATTACTTATGAAATATTTTTTATTCTTAGTGTATTTCGTTACATTTAAATTTACCGCCATTATGGTGCACTGACATCTATTAGATAGTAGAATTAGAGGTTACTCTTATTGTGTTTTCCAATGCAGTTTCCTTAATTATTTTATGGTCTGTCCAGCTACAGATGGC
The DNA here is from genome assembly GCF_000390285.2 of Anoplophora glabripennis. Taxonomy (NCBI): domain Eukaryota; kingdom Metazoa; phylum Arthropoda; class Insecta; order Coleoptera; family Cerambycidae; genus Anoplophora; species Anoplophora glabripennis. The sequence continues at coordinate 804,389 of NW_019416579.1, read as the reverse complement.
GGTACTCTGCCGCTGCTGCCGACAGAAGACAGAATAAAACCCTCTTATCTAGTTGCTCATATGCTTATACCTATCAACCTATCTCTTACTTTTGTAATTTTTATAATTTAACTTTTGAATAAGAGAACACTTATTGTCTGTAAATATTTTTTTTTTGGAATAATTGTTTTTTTTTCTGTTTGTTAGAGTATTGTGTCATCAGTCATCACGGATTCAATAAATAAATAATAATAATAATAATAATTAATAGAGCTGTCATAATTGTCGGCGCACCAAAGGCGTGCGGGATCATCAACATAAAATAAAGTGAACAATAATTATAAGATTTATATAATTGTGAAACACGTAAATTGTTTTACGCATCGTTGCTATCGGTTCCACAATCTGGATGGGATCCGTTATAGATCGCATCATCAGGTATGTTTCTACCCTTGTTTCAGCGAGACTTATTCGCGGCGGTGATAAAATATCTTAATCTCAAGAGAACGACCGTTCGATATCTATTGATGTAATATTTGCATAATTAAATAATGTTTAAGCTGGTCCGACATGGTAATTTCCACTCGGGATTGTATTTATTCCAGTAGGAATGAAATGTTTTATTATTTACTATGTCAAATGGTAGGTTCTATGAAGATTAAATCAAACATAGAGTTTCCTGGTTTTACGCCAGTTTTGTGCAGTGTTTAATACTTTATGTTTATTAATATTTATTTTAAACGTTTATATATATATATATATNATTAGACCAAGCAAATTAAATTTTTACTCGAAAAAAGTCCTACCGCGAGATTATTGTAAAATTGACTAAAGGAACATAATACAAGACATCTCTCATTTCAAAAAATTACTTTTTAAATTAACGATAGCTTCATTTATTTATTTAATAATAGTGAAATAATTCCGAAATTGATATTTTAATTAATATTTCGTTTAATAATAATTTTTGTGGCATTTTTGTAAATTAAAAAAAATTAAGTCTAAAAGATGCATTTTTTTCTGGGTTTCAGGGCTATTCTACGAATTCGTAAATATGCCCATTGTTATTTTTTCGTCGAGCTACCCCAATTTAAAAAAAATTAATTGAAGCCGAGATATTGCAAAATTTACAGCGCGCATCAATTTGAACTTCTCTTTAAAGGGCTCGTGGTCGTGAGTCGTTAATTTTCCACATTTTTCAATGCAATTCACGGGCAATCGTAGTTTACGTCGTAAACTTTATTTTGCGAAAAATTCAAGTCAAGTCAATTTATAAACAATTGCGCTACGATTTAAAAAATATCTTGCTCCTGTTGGTCGTAGAGGGTACTTTTTTATTTTAAAACTGTATTTTTTGCCAGCTGTCCAGTGCATCTATTTTCGGTGAGATTATTATTCAAATTGTTTAGAAGCGAAAAACGCACGGTTTTTTAATCCACAATTTGAGAATGTTAATGTCAAAAACCTGTGATATTTTAGGTCGCTTAATTACGTCTTTAAGGTTACAATGACACTTTCAGAATCATGTTTGGTTGAAAATTAACGCCTGTACAGAGGCTTAAAGTTCATAACTTTTGGAGCCTCCATTATAAACAAATTGAATTGTGCGAAAACTATTGCACCTATAGCGCCCACTTTTGGCACACTTATAAAGAAAGTATGACAAAATCCTCAACTTGTCATAGGTTTTATAAAATTTAAAAATAAATGCGATAGTTATAAACAAATTAAAAAATGGGCACTTTTCTTGTTATTTTGCAATAACTTTTTTGTTTATTAACCGATTTTAATTTAACAAGTCTCATTTTGTAGATAATTTTACTCCCTACAAGCTATATGTGAGTCACTTTCGCTAAAATTGATGGTTTTCCCTGCAAAGTGAAAAAACTGTTTTCCTAACTTATTTGTTTAAATAGAAAAGTTAGCTAATAAAAGTTTTTGACTCAGGAGATGAGATATGTCTTGTATTACGTTCCTTTAGACAATTTTACAATAATCTCGCGGATAGGACTTTTTTCGAGTTTCTCTTTTATTTTCGCTAATTTTCCTGGTGTATATGTATACCGTGTAGGAAAGCGCCTATGGTCTATCACAAGTTACGTGAGAGCGATAAAGTAAGACATAGAAATCCATGCGATAGAGAAGGATGGCTATAATGAAGGCTTCTCTTTGTCACCGCCCGTTTCGCCCTTCCACAAATAAGACCCACTTCTTATTTGTGGAAGGGCGAAATGGGCGTTGACTATGATACGCCTTAATTATAGCCATCCTTCTCTATCGCATGGATTTCTATGTCTTACTTTATCGCTCTCACGTAACTTGTGATAGACCATCGGCGCTTTCCTACCCGGTATACTGAATTATATTATTGTTTATATTATTTTAGTAAAAGAAATTATTATTTGTTATTTAACTTTCCCGATGACCACATGCACTTGAAATAGCACATGTTGAGTGCTGCTATGTTGGACAAAACTATTGATAAAGCTGTGATGCTGACCTGAGTACATAATTTATTACTCTGCTTTTTTATTAATTTTATAAAAAAAAAATAAAAAATCAAACATTTAAACGAGGGGCGCAGCTTAAATAGATATTTTTAGAACTCATTATTTTCCTTTTACTTTCATAAAATTCTTTTCTATTTCAAAAAATATATTTCCGCTTTGTTTTCCACATGCCATGAATAGTTTTTAGGTGTTCAATTGTATAGCTACTTAATACCGGTAAATTTGTTTTTTTTAGTCAGTATGGTATAAATTGTTTTCTGTTTTTTAGCACAAACTATGCTCGACATAATTACACACAATTATTCAGTAGACAACTAAAATCGTAAAAGAAATTACACAAATAAGTAGTCAAGTGTAGTCAGTTATGCACACAATCTTCATAAACGACTACAACCCACGTGATCAGTAATCCTGTTTTCAACAGTAATTTTATTTCCTTTATGTTGGCAATTAAATATCGGTAAAATTAAAAATTGTTAAAACAATAAGATCAAGGTTACATTAAAACACAACATTTTGTTTCACCGGTTGTGATTGGTGTAATTTTTCACGAGATTTTATTCAGCCGATCAGGGATTGCATTATCTCGAACACTTGTTCATTATGAAGGATCTAATATTGGTTACTCCAACATGGATTTTTCGTTACCAGTATCAGCCCTGTGATGTTGGTTGCCTAAGCTTGGAGGTCACGCGGCTTAAACCTGGGTTCAAATTTCTGAGATTTTTTACTTAGAAATGCAATTCCTTTGACTGATCTGTGTAACCTTAGAGTTTCTTTAAATAGATTTTATTATATTTTTTCACATGTGGGAAAATATCAGTAAACATAGAAAATAACTAGCTTCTTTATTGAAAAAAATAATTCCATTTTATTTTAGTTCTAAAGAGCCCAAACACGTCGAACAGAACGATTCCACTGATACCGAGGAAAAACCGGCGAATGAACCTAATTTTTCAGTTGCTATAAAAACGAAAACCATTGAGGAGGTCGACGATTCTACGCCAGCGACCAATGGGAGTAAAATTCAAACCGAAGCGAAAGTGGAAATCCATCCTGAAGAAGTAGTAAAAGTTAAAGATGATGCAAAATATGAATCCCAAAAAGAGAAGCAGTGTTGGGATCTTTACTGCAAAATGACAGAGAAGGGCATTAACGTATCTTTTGATACGATTCTGAGAGGGATGCTGACGCCTACTGAATATAGAATAAGTAGAAAGAATAATTTTGTACCAGAGCCCGAAGAACCAAATGCTTGCTGATATGTTTATTAGGTACTGGCATAGAAAAAAGGTACCTACTGGTAAAAATTCTAGCCTGACAATTGTAGACCTACCTATGTAAAGCAACTGTAGGCGAAAAAACGATAATAATAAAAGCTGTCACTTAGACGTCTGTCTTTTATTTAGGGCTGTATTTTATTGTTTTATCCTAATAATAAATAATAATGAAAATATTTAAATCTAGGAATAATTATTCACAAAATTTATATATCTCGTAAATACATCTATAGACCATAAAACATTTTGAAATTTATTAATTACTGGGCGTGATTTTATTGTTGGAAAAGTCTTGGGAATGATAATACAAGAGGCGTCTCATCTCGTGGGTCATGAAAAAAGTATAGTCATTATTGTTTTTTATCAACAAATAGATAAAAAATTCGTCATTTTTCGTTCTACGCATTATTGTAAAAAAAACTATTAATTTTAGCAAAAAATGTTCAACAGACGATTTGATCTAGAGAAACTCATCTTTAAAATGAGACTATAAGTTAAAATTGCTTTATAAACAAAAAATTTATTGCAAAATTAAACGGAAAAAGTGATTTTTCTTTAATTGTTAATAACTTTTTAAATAATTAATAAAATCTTACCAAACATTCCCAAAATGTGAGTTTTTAGATCCTTAAGAGATGTGCAAAAGATGGGCTCGATCAGTCAAATAGTTTTTGCAAAATTCCATTTATTTATCCCATATTTTTGCAAAAGGCCTAAATGACTATTCCGGGGACAGGGTTGTGACTAAAACATTCTTTTTGGGCTCATTTTCTTTGAAGTGACACCAAGTATCCTCTAGTTTAAAAAAAATATTTTTTTTTTCAAATTTAGTTGTATATAGTTGTTAACAAACAAAAGGCACTTTTTTCCCTAATAAGCAAATAAAATAACTCCGCGATTTTTAACTTTTGAAATAAGTTATATACACCATTCGAAAGCTCGTAAAAATACCTACAAATTCAAAAAAAAAGGTTTCTACGACCAATAGGTTCGGAGTTAGCAATTTTTTTACAACTAAATTTGATAAAAAAATTATTTTTTTCAAATATCGCAAAAAACGATGGAAAAATCGTTTTTTTTCGGGGCCATAAAACTTTGATTAACTTTTTGATTTCAATTCGTATCAGAATGTCGATACTGCCATTCGAAAGTTGACATTTTTTCACGAAATTAAAAAAAAAAGTCTGTCTTACGACCAACAGGCGTTTTTTGCGATATTTGAAATCGATTTGAGGCTCGCGCAATATTTGCACATAATAGTGTAATTATTAAAGAAAATTTTAAGTCTAACCCCGTTCCTAAAGATGGGCGGCCTATGAATTATGGGGATTTTACAAAAACGCTTTTTTTTCGAAAAACTCGATTTTTGCACAAACTATAAAATATTTTTCAATTTTGAAAAAATCATTTTATTTTGCTCACAAAGAGCTATCCTTTTACCAAGTTTCATAAAAAAATATTTATTTTTGAAAGAGATACAGCTATTTGAAAATATTGCGATTTTTAGTGTTTTTTTTGCAATAATAATTAATTTATTTATCGATCAAAACCGATCGATCCATATTAAAAATTCCTACAGCTTTTGTTTGAAACATTTTTATCTAAAATGTTTAGTTTTTTTTATAATGAAAAAAACCTTTTTTTGCGAACTTTGGACGCCATTTTGAAAATGAAGTCCAAACATTCATGTGGGGTAAAGTAGTTCAGTGATTTCTACGGAATTATTCTTAATTTCCAAATTTTTACATATTTTCAATTACTGAACTATTTTTTGGCAAAAAAATGAGGTAGGTATTTTCGACAATTTGATTTTGGCCTATACTGATATATTGACACTCGCCGCGCGCTATTATTCCATGGCTAGAAATTGGCCTCAATGATTTTTGGGATCGAGGGGGATTATCCCTCCTTATCCTGCTTTATTTCGTGTAGGCCTGGACAGCCTTCGTAGGTGGGCCTCATCCGTCGTCTACCCCGACCGCAAATGCGGCCGATGTAGGTGCTTTGTGGGACCTCCTTTTGTCCTGGCTGGGCCCCGCCGGCTAGGGCCCTTTCTTCTGGCCCTTTCACCGGCTCGTCTGTGTAAACCCCGGGGGTGGTGTCATGTTCTATGTGTGGTATGGTTGGGTAGGGTAGTGCGGCTGTGCAGCCTGAGATGCGCTTTGCTAAGGTGAATATTGACACTATTGATGTACGTGTAAGTATTATATGGACAAAATACAGCCACAGTCTAATGCAACTCAGTCTCAGCTCAGTAAGGATATTTATATATTATTTCATAATTACAGTGTCGGAATTCCGAATGTACCTCATTTTTAATGAACACACTTTTAAACTAAAATTCATATGATCCATGACGAGTCCACTGACCTAATAAACTATGAACTGGCCCTAGAAAGAGAGGTCCATGGCGCTGATGTGTGCAAGGCAGATGAAGATAGTTGAGGCGCGCGCCATTATTCCAAGGCTAGAAATTGGCCTCAATGATTTGGGATCGAGGGGGATTATCCCTCTTTATCCTGCCTCATCTCGTGTAGGCCTGGACAGCCTTCGTAGGTGGGCCCCATCCGTCGTCTACCCCGACCGCAAATGCGGCCGGTGTAGGCGCTTTGTGGGACCTCCTTTTGTCCTGGCTGGGCCCCGCCGGCTAGGGCCCTTTCTTCTGGCGCTCTTCTTGCTTCGCCGGCTCGTCTGTGTAAACCCCGGGGGTAGTGTCATGTTTATGTGTGGTATGGTTGGGTAGGGTAGTGCGGCTATGCAGCCTGGGATGCGCTTTGCTAAGGTGGCCCTTAGGCTAGCGCGGGAGGGGAGGGTTAAGGAGGGTATGGGGGGTGTGTGTGTGTGTGTGTGTGTGTGTCGTTGTCTTCGTTTCTTGATCCTGGCTGTCTCTGAAACAGAAAAGGTTAGCGGGCAGGGGGGGGGTCATTGGGGTGGTCACCCAGGGTCAAAAAGTTGGTGTCTAGGTCTTTTGTGTTTGTCGGTCACGTCGGGTACGTAGTCAACGGCTTGCCTGAGGAGGGGATTGTCATGTCTAGCGGCTACGTCAAATCGTTTCTCCGCGTTTTGTCTTATTGTCTGTGTAGCGTTTGTGTATTGTAAGTCTCGTAATATGTCAGTGTTTCTTACGTACCAGGGCGCGTCGGTGGCCGTGCGGAGGGCTATGTTTTCCACAGCCTGTAATGACTTTAAGTGGCTTTTTGCCGCGTGACCCCACGCCGTGGAGGCGTAGGTTAGCTGCGGTTGAAGTACCACCTTGATAAGCGTTCGCTTATTCCTTAAACTGAGGGTGTTTCCACCTTTGAGTAAGGGATAGAGCCTAGCCCTGGTGGTCTTCGCTCGCGCCACCGTCTCCACGATGTGCGGTTTCCACGTGAGACGCTGGTCCATCGTCACGCCCAGGTATCGTGTTTGTCGATTCCAGGAGATGGGTTCCTGGGATAGTGTCAGTCTGTCAAGGTTTTGTGGGATTTTTCGTTTGGTAAAAAGGATAGCCGAACTTTTGTTGGGATTAATTTTGACTTTCCACCTGTTGCACCAGGTTTCAAGTTGGTCTAAGGAGCTTTGGAGGAGGTAGACGGAATATCTAGGATCTACGGATTGGGATGTGATTGTCAGGTCGTCGGCGTATAAGTATATGTTGGTGTTGGGGGGATGTGGGATGTCGGAGTTGTAAATGGTGTATAGGTGTGGGGACAGGACGGTGCCCTGGGGGACACCGGCCTCCATGGGACGGGTGGTGGAAAGGGAATCTTGGATTTGGATGCGGAATTTTCGGTGGTGTAGGTAGGATTTTATGAGTTTGGTAAAGGATATGGGATATTGGTTGGTGAGCATTTTCATCAGTAGGCCTTCATGCCAAACCGTATCGAAGGCCTTTGCGACGTCCAGGAAGACAGCACCAGTGTACTGTCCCCTGTTGAAGGCCGCCGTGATGTGCTCGGTAAGGCGAAGGATTTGGAGTTCAGTGGAGTGATTGGGTCGGAAGGCGAACTGCTCGTCTGGAATGACTTGCAGTTCTTGGGAGTGGGTTCTTAGACGGGTTAGGATAATTTTTTCTACCACTTTGCTCATAGCCGGGAGCAGGCTAATGGGCCGGTAGTTGGATGGGATGGTGTGATCTTTGTTGGGTTTTGGGATAAGGATTATGTTTGCTGTTTTCCAGCGGGTAGGGAAGTGTCTTAGTCTGAGTGTCGCGTTTGTTATGTTTAGTAGGGCCATGAGGCCCTTGTGTGGTAGTCGTTTAAGTGTCGTGTTATGTATATTGTCGGGTCCGGGGGCTTTTCTGTTTTTAAGTCTGCGTATTGTCAGTCTTAGTTCGTCAGGTGTTGCGGGGGGGATTATGTCATTGTCTGGCTCTCTGTCGACGCGTCGGGCCGCGCGCTCAGCCACTATCTCGAATTCCTCGTCTTCGTCGGGCAGCTGAGGCAGTCTACACTGCAGTTCCAGGCTATCGGCGAAAGCCTCGGCCTTTTCCTGGTTCGTGTAAACCACCAATCCACTACCGTGGATTGGAGGAATTTTACGGCGAGCGGTCTGTCGCAGGGCCCTTTGCATTTTCCAGAGGCTGTTGTCTTGTGGATCCAGCGACTCCAGGTGCCTAGCCCAGTTGTTCTGGGCCAGTTCGTCCAGAGCCGCCTTCACCCGTCTGTTAAGTACGTTTAAGTCATGTCTGTGTCGGGGGAGGCGGGTGCGGGTGGCAAGCCGTTTCGCACGTCGTCTGTCACGTATTAAGTTTTTTATGTCATCGGGGAGGGTGCCCCGGGGGTTTGTCAGTCGGGGGACAATGGTCTCCGTCGTAGTGTCCAGGCCTACACGAGATGAGGCAGGATAAAGAGGGATAATCCCCCTCGATCCCAAATCATTGAGGCCAATTTCTAGCCATGGAATAACGGCGCGGGCGAGTCCAGTAGTTTATAAGGTCTATGCACGAGTCTTTAAAGAAGAAGAAGACGAGTATTTGTTATTCACAGTCGATGACATAATTGACACTGACAATTGACAAACTGACAGATAAGTGATATACAGTCGAAGTTTAAAGTTAGTCAATTTTGATTAGTAAAAGGGCAAATTTATCTTAAGTAACTAAATTATAATGTGCAGTTTAAATGAATACTTTTTCTAAAATAGATATTGTATCGCAAGTGGTTAAAATGATTTCTTGACCATCTGTCCTGATACATTTAATCTATGTGCCTTTTTTACAATGTGATATTTATTTGCAAAATAATCATGTTTCGACGAAACAAACGGGTTGATAAAGCTAAATTAGAGCATAAGTTATATTTAGCTCGTGAAAATCCCGAACCAGTTTTTGATTTAACTGATTGCTGTCTTCGTGAAGTTCCTACTGGCATTTATTCCTTATGTAGAGTGTTTCTAAAGGAGTCTCTGCAGTTACAGAATAATTGTTTAACGTCACTGACAGGAGGAGGTCAACTTAAAGATTTATATTTGTTAAAGGTTTTAAATATAAGTTACAACTCGTTCAGTTCCATTCCAGAGGAAATATATTTATTGAAAAATTTGCAGGTAAGTTCAGCTATATGCTATATGAATGAAATTTATTTTAGTATGTGTAGAAAGAGTTACAGTTTTATTCATAAGCAGGTAAGCTGCAGGATATGACAATAAATTTACTTTTTTAATTAGTAGTACTTCAAATTAAATTAGTCGATCTTGTCTAATTTCTTAGGTTTAAGATGAAAAAGTTTGCGATATTTTCCATATATAAATCTGTTATAGTTAAAAAATTATGCAACCAATTTATTAAACTAAACACTGGTGCTTAATAATATAATAACTTGTTTATTTAAATTGTACCATTTCGAACTAAGTCAGTGTGAAATATTTGACCTATTAGGTACTATTCTATTTAACATATTCGGGGACGCAACCGAATTCTTGACCACTTTTTAATATTTCGAGTAATGTGTCACTAGGTATGATTTTTTTTTTTTTCAAAATATTTGTGTTGTATATCACAAAAATTACATATGAAAAGCATTGTCGTCATAAGTACGAACTACAATACAAAAAAAAAAATGTGCAACAGGGAACATGTGTGGTGCAATCCATAATAAATTATACTCTTCTGCTGGAATATTAAAAAGTTAAATTGCATGAAGGTTTACGCGGCGGAATGCAGATTTGTTCCAAATATGCAGTAATGATATAGTTTTAATTAAACACTGTTATGTTCCTGTTTATTGTGCTTTTCTATTTTTTCTTGTTTTAGGAGTTTTATGTGAATAATAATGAAATAAAGAAACTGCCTGAAAATATGTGCAAATTATCGAATCTTAGAATATTTGAAGTTTCAAATAACATTTTAAAACTCTTACCTGAAACTATGGGAAATTTAGTTAGTTTAACCTATTTAAATATATGCGGAAATAAACATTTGACATCACTACCAAAAAGTCTGAGTAATTGTCAAAGAATACAGATGTTAGACTTAGATTCCAAAGGTTTCATATATCCGCCCAGTATTGTTGTAGAAAATGGAACCGAAGCTATATTAAGGTTTCTTTGTGATGGTAAGAAATACTTTTCTTTATAATATAAAATAGGATGTCACCTAAGATGTAAAACCTTCAATCTTAATCAAAGTGATAAGTAAAAAAAGGATATGTTTAAAAAAATATATGTCTGTGCACCAGTTTGCTGCCAGTTACAGAATTATCTTTCACTTCCTTAGCCTTAGCTAGGAACCTTTGGCTTCGCCTTGTTGTTCTAGGGCTAGGCACCGTGGGGGCAGACCCACTATTAAAACACCAGGTCTGCCCTGATATTAATTTCGGTTCTTATTGGGTCTAAAGGCTTCTTTAACAGTGCTTCCAATGAAAATATAGGATTCTCTTGATAAATCGGATAATCCAAACCTAAAAGTGCTTCTTAAAAATGATTTTAAAGTCTTCTCTGAAGTAAGATGTATTGAAATACTATTGCAAATAATAAAAGATGTTTTATTATTTGCAATAGTATTCCAATACATCTTTGGTTTAATTTATTACGAATTTCAACTATCTTGTATATGTATCCATTAACTACAGAATTTTCAAAATTTATTTGTAGGACATAATTTCTTTCAAATTTTGTGGTAATATGAATACACCCCTTTCCGAAGTCTTATCGAAAAAATCTTTTAACCATCTATAATTTGCCTTGAAAAAATTCTACTTTAATTTTTAGTCGTTATCATTGAGGACTTCTATCAAAAGGTTTTTACAGGATCAACAAAACTGTTTCTTATTATCAGGAAGGCGAATACAATAATAGATCTATCTCTATACATTTAAATCATAGTTATCAAGTTCGGAACATATATTTTTTTTATAAATTACTATTTTAATATTTGTGTTGAACATATATTTTTTGTAGATGCAGGAATACCTTATTCACCTCCAGAATTTGATGAAAGTGTTGCAGAAGAAAAGACAGACTCGCAAGAACCTAATGATAACTTTGAGGTAAGTACCTAATTGTAACGTCTATTTTTTATCTTTTCTGTCAATGTAGTAACAAAAATAAAAACTAGAATCACTTATTTAATAATAATAATTAAGGCTGTCTCATTTTTTTTGTAAATGTTATTATTAAAATATTTTAAAACATTCTTTTAACACACAGAATATGATAAATATTTCAATAAAAGGAAAAGTAGAATAATATAGTAAAATATATAGATTTAATTAATGAATTAAAAAATATGTTGTTACATTTTATTTTAATTGAAATTATCACATTTCGGTTATTGGAAGTTAGACTAGTTATAACAATGAAATATGTATAAGTTTTTATTTTTAATACGATGAAAAATCAGTTTTAAGTTTTGTTACTTTCGTAGTCGAGAATTGTTCGTTATAATTATTTATATCTACATATCTTTATTATCACATATACATGGTGCTAATCATCCATTACTAATTTGTTTCTGTTTATTTTTAGGCAAGAATATGGGAGCTAGAAAAGATTAAGGCATGTTTATTTTTATCGCTGCTTTGTTTAAATTATTAGTGAGTGCTTTGAAAAATTGCTTTTTATTTTTATTTTTACTGTTGCTTTTAGTTGTATTTTAATGTCTTTCCTTATGACAGTGACCCAATGTGTAAATCAGAGTGAAATTTATTAATTTTTAAAACAATAACTAATGAGGAAGGAACTGAAAATACAAATGATCATAACATCTACTTTTTATTATTATATATATATTTTTTTTTTTGTAAAAGATGTCATCCTGTTTAATTTGAGTTAGTTACCACACTCTGCATTTTAAATACTTTAAAGATTGAAAATATTCTAATTACCGCTGATATATAAAAAATACATATATTTTTTCATAGTCAATATTTTATAAATACTCCATTGAAAATATATGTAAAATTCTTTTTTTTATAAAAAAAAATAATGGAGAATATGACACAAATACTTAAGACAATTTTTTTAATGCATGATTTTTATTGTTGAAGGTATTCAAATATGATTAAATAGGTATATTATATCTTTTCTGCAATAAAATGATAACAAGATTACAATTAGAAATAAATTTGGTAAAATATACGAGCCCTAACACATAAATGTTTGGACATGTCAGTTATTTCAATCAATCACTATCGAAAAACGTATAAACTAACTTTTATTTTTCTCACTTTAATTTGTGATTACAATGCATGTATCTATTTCTATAAACCATAAATAGTTTTGATTTTGGTAAATACATAAGCAGGTCACATAAGCAAATTCTGAAATATGCAAATAATACGTGACACATTAATGTTCGGACACGTTATAATTGTTAGATGTAAGTTAACAACTAATACGTAGTCACGTCACCTTTCGACTTAATAACTGCCTCGATTCGTTTAAGCATTGATTTGACTAATGATAAGATATATTTCTGGTGTAAGATGTTCCCATATATCAGTGATTTTATTTTTTAAATCGGAAACGGTTCGTTGTGGATCATTTCTTAACTGTTGTTTCATTTTATGCCATATATTTTCAATAATATTAAGGTCTGGACTACTTGCGGGCCATGAAAGAACTTTTAGATTGTTTTCTGCAAACCATTTTTTTGTAGATTTGGCCGTATGGCATGACGTACCATCTTGCTGGAAAATATAGTCTCCTTCAGGATACAAAGATAATGCACTCGGCAAAAGATTTTCTCGCAAAATTTGTTGATATTTATCGGCGTTTATAATTCCATCCACGAATTGAAACTTGCCCATACCTCTTGCAGACATGCATCCCCAAATCATTATACCTTGTGGAAATTTTACGGTTCGCTAAATGCAATCTTTATGGAATGCTTCTGATTTAGATCTGATTACTCGTTTCCGGTAATCCCCGACGCAGACCTCAAATTTTGACTCGTCAGAAAATATGACATTGGACCAATCGTCTACAGTCCAAGAACGTTTTGATTTTGCCCATATCAGCCGATTTTTTTTTTGTTTTTCGGTAAGAAGAGGTTTTTCTTTGGCCTAAAATCACTCATACTTTAATTTTAATTGACTTTAATAACATAGAAGCACAACTTACTTTATAAAATCCTAAACCAGACTTGAGAATCCACCTTCTACATGTTTCCCGTGAAATATTTAGTCCTGTTTGACCATTCCATTCTGCAGTTATTTCACGTACAGTTCCTCTTCGCGATTCTTTGCACAGTTTTACAAGTTTCCTTTGAGATCTTGATGTTATTTTAACCGGTCTACCACTCGATTGCCCACGACTATCAGTTTTTCCTGTTTCTTCATAAAGCTTAATTATACTAAAAACTGTTGATTTTGGCAAACTTAGCTCTTTCGCTATCTTACGAATGCTATTGTTGTCAAGATACTTTTTAACACTTAAATCTCGAATTTTTGTATTTGTTGCTGTACCTCGTGCCATTTTCACCATAACTGCGTTATTAGCAACAGTAAATGTCAGTCAACAATGATTCTATACATTTTGTTTTCAAAGCCTACTGTTTGATTGTGTATTTTTAGACATTGCCGTGATGTCTGAACATTAATGTGTCACGTATTATTTGCATATTTCAGAATTTGCTTATGTGACCTGCTTATATATTTACCAAAATCAAAACTATTTATGGTTTATAGAAATAGATACATGCATTGTAATCACAAATTAAAGTGAGAAAAATAAAAGTTAGTTTATACGTTTTTCGAGAGTGATTTATTGAAATAACTGACGTGTCCGAACATTTATGTGTTAGGGCTCGTAGACGACTTTGTACTTGCGAACATAAAAATAAATATGAAACATTGTTGAAATTAATAAAACATTAACAATAAGAAACCATGACTTCTCAGGTGGGAAAACTACACATATTACTTACTGCAGTTATTAAATATGTGCGTGATTCAGGTAGCAAAATTGTCTTTGAAATATTTATTTTATATTCAAAAGAACACAACACCAACGATGCTTTTCTATGACAACCTGTTAAATAAAACAATTGTCAAAGCCTTACTTGCTATTTTTCCAATTGATTTATACATTTTATAAACTACAGAAAAAATTTAATACACAAATTATTTGCTATAATCCAAATCAAATGTATTTATTTTTAATAATGAATATTTATTGTAGCAAAGGAAGGCACAAGAATTCTTGGAAATCGAAAAGCATAATGAAACGTTGCAAAGTCAACAAATAGAGTTAGCAAACGCATCGAAAGCAAATAGAGAAAAGGTATTTTATTTATTGTCATTTAAGTAGTATATTTTATTTCTAGTTAACATTACAAAACTAACTGTAAAATTTGAAGTGCAATCAGTTTCAACCATAAGTTTTTTTATACGAGTATGGTTTTTTCTGAATTGTAGTTGCTAGCGGCTTTAGCTGCAGAAAGAACTCATTTCGACTCGGAATTAAATAAGATACAACAGCAAAAAGAAATTGAACGGTTTAAGTTAATCGAACAGTTACAGGAAGGTAATTAAATATTTATTTTGTAATTATCTAATTATACTAATGGGTTTGAAAAACTATTTTAGCTGAAAATAACGCCGACATTGTTATAAACCAATTGCTGACGTTAAACAATAAACCCGTTGAGGAATTATTGAATCAAGAAAAGCAAGATGAAGAAAGGCTGTTAGCTGCTGTTAATCGTTATAACGAAGCTTTGAGAAAAGATGACATCTTAGCAGCTATGCAAGATATTTTAGGGCAAGAAGCTAAGAAATTTAAGGAATTTCATGAAAATCGAATTGAAACGTCAGTTACTCTTTTGGAGCAGTAAGTAAAACATATACAAGGTGATTCAATCATAACTTCATTAATTTTAAGAGCAGATACAGAAAAATGAGTATAATACGATGGCGTGATTAAAAAAAATTTAAATGCATTAAGCTAAAAAAAATATTTTCAAATCATTTAACGCCCTTTTGACTGTTAGGCTGTTAGTGACCGATTCACAGTTTGCGCATGGCTACGATATGAACAAGGCACCCTAGATGCAATGTTGCCATATTTATATATTTTCGCTCATATAAAGACAATAAATAAACGGTTTGCTCACGTCAGCCAATAATAATTTAAAATGCTATAAATTATTTTTTGTTATTATGCAATCAACATATTAAATTGTTATTGTTGCCCAGCAAGAACCTCCAGGAGATCTGAGCATGCATTGCCAAAAATCAGTTTTTATTAACATAATTTTAATTTTTTAATTTGCTGTAAGCCTTCAAGTTTACAGCAAATGTTCAAATACATTACCGTTACCGTCTATGCACAAGTGCGCACATTGGATAAATGAGCGGCGGATGGGATGGAATAAACCAGGCTTCTTACGTATTTCTTCAACGGCATCTTCGATACGATTCCGCAACTGCTCTACATTCTCTACCTCGGTGTGATACACGACAGATTTCATATAATCCCATATACAAAAGTCCATAGGATTTAGGTCCGACGAGCGTGCTGGCCATCTTATGGGCCCTCCTCTCCCTATCCTCCGATTGGAACATTGATCGTCTAAAAATCTACGGACGGCTCGAGCAGAATGGGCCGGAGCTCTGTTGTGCATATATCACATATCCCGTAGCATCTGAAGGGGAAGGTTTTCAAACAATTTACTAAAAATTGAAAGTAACGCGACCCATTCAGATGTTCAGGTAGAAAATGTGGCCCAATTAAACGATCACCATATACTCCTGCCCATACATTAACACCGAATCTCCTCTGAAAGCTAAACTGATGAGTAGTGTGCGGGTTTTCATCTGACCAAATGTGACTATTATGGCTGCAAAGAAATTAGCTCTGTTTTGCTTTAAATAAAATTTAATATTGAAGTTACTAAACTCCAAGAGTTCAAATAATTTAAATTTCATTTCATAACCATTTTAATTTCATTACAGAAATAATGACATAATGTTTAATGTTTAATGTTTAATGTTTAATGTGGCTAACTTTAAAACACATACACGTCAATCATGTAGGAACCTAAGTATAAAAAAATAATACTTGTTAAATCTTATTTAACGTTGTATCTTAGGTGTTAGGCCTACTTTTAGAAAACAGATAAAACAATTACAGTATATTAAAATTAACACTAAGAAGAAAAAAAAGAAACAAAAACGTTATACACATTGCACCTAAGTGAATTAACACTTGTATTGTGCAAGCACAAAATACATTAAGTATATGCTGTATATACAATAATATGAGTAAAATTCAAATTATTATTATCATCTTTCGTATTAGCTAGGATATTATTCAATCAATGACAAAAAAACAAATAGTTGTTACTTATGTATGTTTTGCAGAGGTGCGAGTATTTTTTAAAGCTTTTGGTTCTTCTTATTTCTAAGGGTAACAAGTTGTATGTCTAGGGAGCTAAATGTGTCGCAAATCTCAAACCTATGGTTTTATTATTAAAAGGTGTTAGTAAAGCTTCGTTTGACATACTCCGAGTTATCCTAACATTCATTATCAACTGTTTTTCATTTTTAAATACATTTGTACACAATGAATGGAAATACAAAGATCTAATATTACATATTCCATCCTTGAAAAGTAAACTGGTCGGGTATAATTTATTTTTTTTTAAAATGATTTTTAATATATAATTTTGTACAACAGATAGCTGTTTTAAAGTCGTATTATATAAACCACCCCATACCAGAATACCATAGCGATAAATGGATTCCACTAGAGATTTATAAACTATAAGTAATATTTTTTTGCTTAAGATATCTCTTAATTTGTAGAATCTAAAAATCAGTTTTCGAGTGTTCGCTGTTAATTTATTTATATGCTGCTCCCATTTAATGTTTTTGTCAATTACGATACCTAAATATTTTATGGAATATACTTCATTTATTACCATGCTGAAACGTTCAATATTAATCCTATCATAGTTGGGCCTATTTTTGCTGGTAATTGAAAATGCTATGTATTTGGTTTTACCAGCATTTAGAGATAACTGATGTCCATCTAACCATATTTTAATAGCAGTTATGCCACGTTCCATTTGTTCTTTAACTGTATCCCAGGTATCACCAGAGAAAATGACTACAGTATCGTCTGCATATGACAGTATTTTACCACTAGTATTTAAGAATAACAAAGAATTTAAATATATTATAAAGAGTATGGGCCCTAAAACAGTGCCCTGTGGCACACCTATTTTAACTTCCTGGGGATCACTAAGACAATTATTAACTCTAACATATTGCATTCGATCAGTTAAATAACTAGTAAAAAGCTTTAGCACATTTCCTCGAATTCCATAACTATGCAGCACATTAAGAAGCTTGTCATGAGGCACTGTATCAAATGCCTTAGCCAAGTCTAAAAACACTGCAGCACACTTTCTACTTGAATCCAGATTGTCTGTGATTTCCTTTACTACTTCATACATTGCATCCTCTGTACTTTTACCTTCCAAAAAAACAAACTGATGTGGACTCAATATATTGTTATTTTTAAGAAAACTTACAAGCCTAGTTTTAAGACATTTCTCAAAAATTTTTCCAAAATTATTTATCAAGCTAATAGGCCTGTAATTGGATATTCTCGTATTATCACCATTTTTAAATACAGGAGTAATGATAGAGCTTTTAAATTGAGAAGGCACAATACCAGTGGCAAAAATTAAATTTATTATATGTGTAATAGGCTGAACTATCTGCTTGTGAGATGACTTTATAAGTTCGGCAGTAATTGCATCCATACCTGGAGCCGAATTTTTTTTCAAAGAATTTATTTGTAATATTATTTCATTTTCTGTAACAGGCGTTAAAAACAATGAATTATTAATTGGCGGTATTTGAGAAGAAAAGTCATCAGGTATCTTTATATTGTTGGCCATTTTAATACCAATGTTAGCAAAATATTCATTACAGTAGTTCGACATATCTTTATTATTATCATATGGTTGACCATCTTCATTGGCAATATTAAAAGAACATGCATTATTTTTAGATTTTTCATTGGTAGCTTCAGATATTACTTGATAAATTTTTTTCATATTGTTTTGATTAAGTAAAATAATATCTTTATAATACTCATGCTTACATTTTTTTAACAGCTTATTTAAATTATTTCTATATGTTTTGTACTCTATCTCCAAATCCTGAGAATAACTATTTGTCAGTCTTTTTTTCATTTTATCTCTAATTATTATTGACTTGGTTAGACCAATTGTAATCCAAGGTTTGATTTTCTTAGGTACTTTATTATTAGTGGGTTTGGTATAAGTACTCTGAGATACAATTTTTAAATATGTTTCAGTAAATATATTAGTAGCAAGTTGAGAATTATTTAATTGCAAAACATGATTCCAACTTTCATTTTTAATCAAATTAATGAATTTATTAATATTAATTTTAGAAAATTTTTTAGTATTAATTTGCTTGATTGTGTCATAACTTATAGAATCTTTACTAAAATGTATCATGACAGCATAATGATCAGTAACGGAGCATTTAAGTATATAGGAGTCAATTTTAAAACTATTGACACCCTGATTACGTTTTACAAAAATATGATCAAGGCATGAAGTAGATTCTTTTGTAGTTCTAGTTGGAGATTGAATGTAGGGCACAAATCCATGTTTAGCTAACATTGACACATAATTGTTCACATACTCATTTTCTTCTAATATATTGATATTAACGTCGCCCACTATGAGTTGAAAACAGGCATCAGCTTTATTTAAGTCTAAATAGTCATCAATATCATTGATAAAAGCATAAAAATGTAACATTCAGTAGATAAATTATAAAGAGAGGATGAAATGTATATAGTATTTAAATATTGACTGTAAGTAATAGAAGAGAGACTTGTATATTCCATAAAAAAAACAATCGGATGGAGACAAATAAACAACTCGGTACGTGTTTCCGACCTAGGCTAACCTGTCCAGGTCACTAATCTTCTAACCCACTTTTGTCTTGCACGTGCACTATATGACTGTAGTAGGATCGTATTCGATGCAAAGTAGAGCAAAAAGTTGTCGGTCTTTTATCAAAGGAAAATCGTGTCATCACTTTTAGGAGGCGTAAGATCTAAAATACTGCTGCATACGCACTGTGTTCTGGTAGTAGCTGTAGTCACCCAGGAGCATCGAGTGTACGAAGTGGTCGGTTATACGTCAAATACCAACTGGCACGCTTGTAAATCAGAGAGCGCCTTCAAAAAACAAGTAAACAACAATGGCACGTACAAAGGTAAAATGTAGTACATATGTACAAACATTTTTGTCTTGATACATGATAAATAGATATTTTACCTTAAATATTGTGATAACAATTGTTATTTATTTATTATAATGTTGATACTAAAACAACAAATGAATAGGGATGATTGTTTTCAAATATAGGTTTTATCATTTTTAATATTATTAACGTTTTTACGTTTTATAATTTATTATGTTAAATAATATACAGTTTTAGTATTTCAATTTATTCAATATGCAGTTGCGTATAACCAAAGTTTACATAATAAATGTAAACTTTAGTGTAAATATAAACCTTGGTGTAACCTAGGTAGGTACTTATTGTTTTTGAGAAAGTAATATGTTCTTTACCTGTTTAAAATGAGTAAAAGAGCATTCATCCGTCCAGAGCATTTTGTTAATAAAGTTAGGTTCTGCTGTACTTCGATTTAGGAACCAGTTGCAAAATTCAAGACGATTGGGGGAATTAGGTTCTAAAGCTTGAATTTTTTGAAAATGGTACGGGTTGAGTGAATTCTCGCGCAATACCTGCCAAACTTTGGTTTGTGATATCTCCAATCATCTTGAAATTGTACTTGGGGAAAATGGTAGGCTGCTCCTCGACCAAATTTAAAACAACCTCTATCACATTTAAGTCATTTTGTAGATGTCCTGCACGTTCTCTGCACAGTATGATAGACCCCGTGTCACGAAGACGCTGAATGGCTCGTACAATAGTTCACGGGCTTGGGAAGTTCTGTTGATCAGGAAAACGCCTCCGATATTCAATTGCAGCGGCATTTGTGTTCTGTACACACTCTGTATAAATTCACCATAATCCACACGACTGACACTTTAAACAATCCGAAATAAACTAAACTAACGGTTTCATGTGTCTGTGTCTTTCCAATCCACATCCCCTCACCATCTGTATGGTGTGATGTTCCCTCCTTTGCGGGAAAAATTCCGGAGATATGGAGGGTGCTCCAGCATGCTCCTTTATTTACTTGCATACGTTTAGCTTGGAACCCAAAGTAAATGTGAACCACAGATTATGATGTGAACTTGGCAATGCTGTTCGCTTCAGCTGAAGACTGATTTGTGACATTGTTACAAAATTTTCCGAGCATCCGGGCATCTGGCAAGGCCGCCTTCTTAGCGGGAGTTATGGGTTGATTTCCTTCATATTTAAAAGTCGAGCAAAAACATTTTTTTTTCCGATTTTGTCTTTAGTCTTCCGAATATGTGGTTAAAATTAATGACATTATGACTGAATCACCCTGTATATAATGTCAATTAAAATTTTTATTGCAGATATATTAACGATTATAATTAAATTAAATTATTTAATTGTATTGTCCACAGTTGTACTTTTTAACAAAGGTGTAACAAACATGTTTTAACAATATTTGTATACAGAATGGGAGTTTTGCAGATGTGATAAAACAATCTAACAATTCTAATTTCTCATTTTTTCTAGGGAAGCTGAAACGGATTCTAGATTGTTGGAGGTACTGAAAAATCAGGATGAACATAAGGCTGAATTAGTAAATAAGCTGAAAGAGGATAATGACTTGCAAAAAGTGGCAGTTGGTACTTTGCTGGAAAGGGGAGATGCCAGAAGTTGGAGTCTCGTGCAGGAAGTTAAACTTGTGGAAGCACAATTGGCTGCTCTAACTCACATAGAAATGGACAGGAAGAAACTTGAAATAGACCAACAAATGGTAAGATTAAAATTATTACAGTCAACGGGTTTTTGAAATTATATAATTTAATTTCAGTGTGACTTGGCTGAAAAAAGAATAAATCTTTCAATTCTACTCATAGACTTACTGGAACAGCAAAAAGAAAGGCGTCGTCAACTGTTGTCTACTCTGCAGTCAATGGAAGACAGTACAGACAGTACAGACGATTTTTGGCTGAAGCAGTACCAGCTATTACTAGACAAGTAACGATACGTTTTATTTATTTTAGCAAATGAAATACGTAACACATATGTTTCAGGTTACCAAAAGATTTGTCTTTGGCACAAAGAAACGTGGACCCGAACTTAGCTCAAGCTCTGCTTGCGAAAGGAGTGATTCACTGTTTACCGTTTTTGGCGAAACTTACACAGTATCAATGTAAACGTCCAATTTTAGTTATTTTTGTATACTATTTTCTTTTGTTGTAGATGATAATGTAAAAATAACAGATTCGGATCTTTTAGAAGCAGGAGTTACAAATAGGATCGATCGGATGAATATTCTTGATGCGTTTCAAATGTATGAAAAAGAAAAATTACTTTTCTGTGATAATTATACTCCTTCGGCCCCAACGGCATACGAGGAAGAAGCTAGCGCTCCCTTACCAGACAACTTCAGAACCATAAGCACCTCAGAATGTGTTGTTTGTTTCGATATAGAGGTAATTATATTTGAATATGATATACAGGGCGTTCCAATGCATCAGACTTTAACGACAAGTATCGTGTCATTCTCCGTTTACAGAGCCATATTGATTCAAATTGTCTTTTTTTATGCTTAAGTCAATTTAAACCAGATTTGATATGGAGGACAAGGGCAGTCGCATAATTTGGAGGTATTTAATTTTTTATGATATAAGATGCGTAAGTAGGAAGAAGTTCTTTTAACTCTCTCATATTGTATAATGGTTGCCTTTTATATTTTGGGAATAGAGGAAAAAAAACAAAATAATCATTGTACATGGCTGTATTGCTTTTCAAAACATTCCCCATGAAGATCAGTGCACTTTTGCATGGACTTGAACTAGTTTTTGACACACTTTTTCCATTCCGATTGAGGTACCTCCAAAACATGCATTTTGAACGCATCAACTGCATCTTCAGGAACAAAAAAGTCATTAAGTGTCAAATCAGGGCTGTACGGCAAATGACTCATCAATTCGACTTTTGCAATTCTCAAAAAGTCTTTTTTGAGCCGATGTAAGAACTTGCATTGTCTTGGTGGTGAATGATGCTTCTTGGGCAGTTGGTTTACCTTATTTTTCCAAAGACTTTTGGCTCTACCATTCAGAATTGACCATCTGACATTGCACTAATGGTACAGTTACATGTACCGTTTTTTCGAAAAAACGGACAGCCGTTTGTTTAGAAGTGCTTCGTGCGCGAACAACTTTTGTTGAATTTTACTCGTCTTGAAAGACCCATACCATTTTCTGGCTGAGATGAATTTTTCAGGTTACTGTAAACAACACAAATAGGGTTTGTACGTTAAAACGTTCTAAGGAAGTGTACCGACAAAAAGTCGAACTTTACGATAGGAAGGTCTGTTGTCAGATGGTAGCACCAGGATCATCCATTCCCGAAATATAAAAGTGATAGTGCCCTAGTAAAAAATTACTAAGGCACTATCAAATTATTCAGTTCCCCATGTAATACCATATAAAATTCAGTTTAAATTGGTTTCTACTTGACAGTTATTAAAAAAAATGTTAGGTACCTTGAAAATGAACCAAAACCATAGTAGTGGTAGTAAAAAAATTTAAATATAGTTTACAATGTTTTCTAGATAATTAATAGATTAAACTTATGGAATACATTAAAAAGGAAATGTTCTATTTGTAATGTGTTGTCAATTTAACTCGACTTGCAAAATTCGTTTTAAAAATTCTGAATATGAGGGCTCCGCGTAGCTCGCTCTTACATCTGTAAAGTGTTTACAGTGGTGGTCATGGTTACCGTCACGCAGCAGTGAAAGACAAACAGTTTGGGCTCTGTTTAGTCCTACTGTAATCAAATAGTAGCTAAGTATTCATGGCTTTCTTTCTTATTAAACGTAATTTGTTCAGGTATGGTGTAAAATTTTGTTACTTACGTATTTCTTCTCGTTTGTTTTGAGATTAAAGATTAAGAGATTGTAAAGACAGACTAATGCTATCTATTGAACAATCAGTGGTGCGAGAAATACCATACTTTAATGGAAAAGTAATTGAAAAGTTTATTTTGTACAAAAGCAGAATAATGGACTTTCCCTATAAAAATATTGAACACATTTTCTCTATATTTCAATAGTACTTAAAATAAAACTGCCCAGTTATATTTCATTTTTTTTCAATACTTTATCTAAATTTTCCTGTCCTCCCTGGTATGAAAGTCACTGCTCCTATATAAGTCATGAATGTTGTGACGATTTTAAGATTTATTTTTAGTAAAACATTCTTACTAAATTTAATATTTTGAATATAAAAACTTGTTATGATACATTGTCTTTATTATTTTTAAATTTACTTTGAGGATATCGAGACATTGCATACAGGGTGATTCATTAATAATGGGACAGAGCTTAAGGGCATGTTGCTGACCTCAAAATAGAGCGATTAAGCCAAATATGCCTTATCCTAATGTTGCTCCTTTTCAATCTACAAGGTGTTAAAGTTGAAAAAATATTTTCGATTTTTTTATTATCTTGAGCATCTTTGAACGGATTGTCTTGAAAGTTTGTACACCTATGTTTTCTGAGGTGGTAATTACGGAAATGGTAACTATTTTGCAATCACATCTAGGATGCGCTAGTTGTAGAGTTCCGTCGGAGTAAACATATGTCAAACTTTTTTGTTCTTCAAAAATCTGAATTTCCAATAAGAAATTATTAAACTACGTTCAATTCTAAATAAAAAAGATATACCTGTTAAAAATCGATAAACTTAACCGTTTTCGAAATAAGAACGATTTACTATTTCTTTACAAAATTATTTGTTTGAACGTACGCCTTTAAATAAGATGACTTAAATGAAGTAGGCCGCTGTCAATGAAATGTCATGTATTATTTATGTCAATTCTAAGCAACTTATAAATACTAGACAGTTTAGTTCTTCTTCGTTTGTGATTTTTTTCATTAAAATGCCGCGTCATAATGATTATTCGTTTGTTGAAATGAGAAACATGGTATGTGTGTATGCCCAAGAAAATTATTGTGGTCGTCATGCAGCAGCGAGGTACTTGGAGTTATATCCAAATAACAGACAACCTAACCACAAGCTTTTCAAGACGTTGTACGACAGATTAGGAGAAACGGGATCATTTCGCCCTAAACGAGACGTTGGAAGGCCTAAAGTATTAGCGGCGGAGCAAGAAGAGGATGTTTTAGTGCGAATTGCCGAAAACACGCAAACAAGCACACGCCGAATTTCATCAGCTACTGGTGTAAGTCAGC
>NW_019416579.1:770811-778876 GCF_000390285.2 Anoplophora glabripennis | reverse complement strand
AGGTCCAATTAAGTGATTTTCAACAATTCCAACCCAAACATTCACGGAAAATTGTTCTTGATTGTTAAAGTTCACAATTGCATGCGGGTTTTCTTCGGCCCAAACATGATTGTTATGGAAATTTCTTATAGCGTTTCTAGAGAAGTTAGCTTCGTCTGTAAACATTATTTCACAGTCAAACAAGGGATTTTGCGCAATTTTCTCCAAAAACCATTGACAAAAGTTGATTCGCAAAGGAAAATCTCGAGGAAGTAAGGCTTGGACCCGTTGAATATGATACGGGTATAACAGAAAATCGTGAAGAATTCTCCAAACTAGAATGTGCGAGATATTCAAGTTATTTCCAATTTGTCTAGTGCTAATATTAGGATTTTCATCAATTGAATTTAAAACTGCTTCTTCAACTTCTGGAGTTCTAGTAGTCCGATGGGCACCTTTTAATTGATTATTTGGCTTAAAAGTACCTGTTTCAGCCAACGTTCTATGTATGTTTGAGAATGTTCGTCTATCTGGTGTGACTCTATTCGGGAAACGCTCTTGATATAATCGTTTAGCCTCTGGCGCTCTGCCATCAGCCAAGCCATACATGTAATGAATGTCTGCCAACTCTTGATTAGTAAACTCAACCATTATCAAATAACACTGTACAGGTATTTTAAGTATCAAAATTGAGTTGAATGAACTGAACTGTCAAAATTAATAAATCACAACAGTAATCAACAACCACAGCCTACTAGGTAATCTTTATATCATGCTTTCTGTTTGGCTCAATGTGGGTTAGTATGTTGTTCTTTATTTTTTTACTAAAAAACAGTGCAAGATAAGAAAAAAACTCAAGAGATCTTTTTTATTACAAAATAAAGCACCATTTATACAATAATTTTTGTTTTTCAAAAATGCAGTGGCGTATCATTTTTTTCATTCAAAATAATGAGGTTGAAGTTAATTGGGACGCCACTGGTTAAAAATGAAAATTCGTTTATTATGCAAAAGACGTGTCTCTGCACCTAGTTTACACATACTAAGTTTTATAAAACTATCTAATTTAGTTTCGGAGTTATTAAAAAAAACCAATTTTACAAACAGATATTCATCACCCTGTATATCAAAAATAAAGCGAAAACGGACCTATGTTTATATGAACTTTTTGTCTTAAAATCACGCACAGATTAACACCCTTCAATATTGACATCTAATTATGAAACACCCTGTAGAGTGAGCCTATTCGAGCGTAATTATTATTTCTTTTTTTTTAAAGTGATAGCCATTTTTTTTTTCAAATGGCAATATAGGTTTTTTTTATTTATTATTGTGCAGATTTCTATTCTGAATTCAACGATGTATATAAAGTTTACTTTTGTGAAACATCTATTAAAGAAAAAGCATGAAAATATTAGTCAATGCCGCATTATTAGCACCCGGTCGCTTAATTGACAACAAACATATGTATATTGACTAATCATGTATGCCTGAAAAACAAAAAAATAATACAACACAGCAAGTAAATGTCATTTAAGCGTTTGTGTCCTAGTTTTTTATGCATTATAATCTTTCTGTGTCATTTACAGCAGGTTATTTATTGAAATAAGCTCAACGGTGCAAAATATGAGTAATAATCAATTGACGGACATGATTCAGGTATACTTTCGGTGTAATAAAAATCGTGGTACAGGAGTCCGCCTTTACAGAGAACTATTTCCTCACAGAGAAGTTCCAGTACCACGTAGATTTGTAAGACTTGAAGAAAATTTGAGAAACTATGGTGCTTTTAAGAAACCAAAGCGAGAAGAACGCCAATTTAATGGAAACATCGAGTTCAATGTTTTTCTTAACGTTGAAGAAAATCACAGAACTTCCATTACGGAAGTTTCTAATAATATTAGAGCATCAAAGAGAACTGTACATGCAGTATTGAAAATTCAAGCCATACAATCCACAAAAAGTACAGGCATTAGAGGAAAACGATAGAGAACGACGGCTACAATTTGTTTCTTTAGTTGTTTTGTGTTTGTTGTTCTTCATTTAATGTGTCTTGTATTTAATTAATGTTATTTCGTGTTGAACTTTGTATAATAGTTAATGTATTTAATTAAATTGTTTTTCTTTTAATTGATATTCATTGTATTGTTTCTTTTCTGTTAACTACAAAATTCTCTTTTGAGTTTTATTTGCTTTGCTGTATTATTTTTTGTTTTCCATGGCACAGATGATTAGTTAAATAAAATACATTTGTCATGAATTAGTAGCCGGGTGCCGAATGCAGTGTCGACTAATATTTTGTCGTCTTTTCTGTAATAAATGATTTACAAAAGTCAAGTTCATATACATCGTTGAATTCAGAAAATAAATCTGCATAATAATAAATAACAAAAAAACTATATTGCCATTTGGCAAAAAAAATTGACTGTCACATTTCAAAAAAAAAAGAATAGTAAATAAGCTCTAATAGGCCCCCTCTACAGTATATTTAGAGCCATTTCATTTAATTTTCTGTTTTTTAAAATCAGACTATAAATAAAGGAGTTATGGCTTGCGGCGTTTTTTAGGAGACAGACACGAGAGGGTGGTGGATGATAAAAAAGTGTCTTTATGATTTTTCAATCAGACCAGGATTTTTTGAGAGTAAATATCCAAAAATATTAAAAATGTATATTTATAAATTTCAATTTTCAATCATTAGATAAACAATTACGACAAACGAGTTACAACAATTGTTTAAAATTTCCATTGTCTGCTGTTAAACATACTTCAGCACATTGTACTACTACTCGAATGGAGTTGCGCATCACTGGAGTTGTGTTATTTGCTGTATTGATTGAAATAGGCGGTTCTGCAACTCATTCAAATTTGCCACTGGCGTGCTGTACACCAACATTTTTAGGAAGCCCCAAAAGAAAAAAATCACGTGGCGTTAGGTCTGGAGAACAAGGTGGCTAAGCAAATGGACCGCCTCTGCCTAGCCAACTGCACTGCTTCACCTGCACGATTATTTGAAGCTCCGAGAGCCATCAATCACGATTTGAATAATTAATTGTGGGCTATTATTTTGCAGTTTGTATTGACAGGTATTTTGACTGTACTTTAACAAATGTCAAAGTATTGATAAATGCTTTCTGAATTGGCATTAATTGTTTCAAACAATACAACAAATAATGCCAGAGAGCAGTAGCACAATGTGTTGAAGCATGTGTAGCAGCAGGTGGTGGAAATTTATAATAATTCGTTTGTCATAATTATTTATTAAAACTGCCGTATCTCGAAAAATATCGGTCTGATTGAAAAATGATAGAGACATTTTTTTATGACCTTATCTAGCTTAACATGATCCCAGAGTCCGTGTCCGCGAATTTCGTAACACCCTGTATACAAGTTGTGTTAATTCATCTACTAAACCAAATCCCATAGGAGGCATGAATGCCTTTTATGATTTTTTTGAGGTGATTGTTCGTGCATTGAAAATTAGAAGGACTTGTTTACACCACTAAGTAATTTTAGCACAAAAATAAAGCACAGGACATCTATATTAGTTTTTTTTTCTATCATTTACTGTTTAGCCTGTACCCTTCAGTCCTACCCAAAACGGGCTACAGTGTCAATGGAAAACGGTATGACGAAACATGGTTTATTAAAAATCTGACTGCTTTTTTGAATACTGTCTGTGGTTAAAGTTTGATTCACCTAAGCTGGCTATTTTGTCTTTACACCTGTTTTTATATTGAGTAGCAATTAATTAATAACAATATTTCTTACAGTGTACCATTATATTTGTGCCATGCGGACATTTGTGTTGCTGTTGCCATTGCTCTACGTTAGTATCAGAATGTCCCTTATGTCGAACAAATATAGAACGTAAAATAACCGTGTCATGAATCTAAAATCTTTTATTACATTCTTATATTTCAAATTCACCAGTGTGATATTTTATATTTCTAATGTTACATGCATGATTTCCTGTTGTGATTAAGTAGGAATGAAAATTATATTATGTTTTCGGTAAAATATAAAATCACATTTTGATATTTTGTAGCTAAGGAATATTCTGCTAGCAAATACTTTGTTATAATGTTATTAGAGTATAAGACATAATACTTCACTCATAATTTAAATTGCTAGATACATAATTGCTTAGTCATTTTATAGATATAATCTATATTAAAGGTATACATATTCTTTTTAAGAGAAATAAGTCCAACACTATTAAATATGGTATTTTTTTATCAAATCGGAACATATAGATTCAACATTAAAAAAATTAAATACAATTGTCCTATATCATGTTGTTTTGAACAAATATTTTCAAGTAATATATAAATTCTTGATATAATATAAAACTATAAACCCTCTATCAGATTGTCCCTTACTTCATTGTGCCATACAATTTAATTTAAAGTGGAATATTTTCAAAATATTTTTACTAAGGCTTTATTATATGAGAGACTGTGTATGTTTTAAGTTGTTTTATATAACCATCAGATAACACTAATAAATGATTATTAAATGCCAATTCTTATAAGAATGGTACTTAAAATAATATATCAACTTTGTTCACAGCGCGTCAGATATGCTTGTTAACAATTTCCAACCATTAGAACGCAAACTGCATTTGTAACGTTGGTTAACAGAGGCAAGTGTTTTTGACCGATGGAATAAAGTAATATTTATTTTCTGTTTTTTGGTGCAGTTTGTATGTCAAATTGAGCATAAATTGTGGCCTTTAAAAAAGTAATAATTTAGTTATTAAATGTATATATAATCTTAACTAGTCATGTGTCATTGCAAGCTTTCTCTACTGTTATTTTATAATCAAATATTGTTTTAATAAAAACTTTTTGTATATATTAGTTTTATTGAAAATATAACAAATAAATTATTAAACTTATAACTAGTATCATAACATTGTCATTAAATTCATACATCTTCTACCGTCTCGTCGACTTCGTCATCCTCTCCTTCCTCAACTGTCCCATTTTCTTCATTTAGTTTTTTTGGTTTGCTGGTTTTATCTTTCTTAACTTTTGAATTTTTAAATTCTAAAAGTATACGTCTTAGTTTTGGAAATATGGCCACGTTCAACAGATACATAACTGTTGTTAAATCTCTCGTTTTATGTAATCGGCATATATTCAACTTGTGGTCAACAGAATAATCATAAAGTTTAGCAATGTTTGTATCTGCTAAACACAGCCAATTTTATAGTTGGAACCATTACTACCATGGTTAAAAAAATTCATAACTACTTTTAAGTATATTAACGATAATAAAAATTTTATCAAGAGTTGTTACAGATAGATTTACTGTTCAGATAGATATTAAATCATATCAATATAATTTAAATTTAAACTAATTCAAGTTTTAACGTGAGGAAATGTTATACCTTTCAGAACGTTTTGCAATGGTTCGATGAAGTTTTCAAATTCCAATTCTTCTAAAGCTGTAATAATATCTTGACCAACTAGCGTCTTCCTATTAGCTTTTTGTGCTTCCGTAGAAGCTTGTGATGTTATATAAAGAACAAATACTGAAGCCGCCCTGGACAAAGCAGATTTGGCATCTTTTCCAACAATTACATGATCAGGTAGTGCTTCTTTTATAATTTTTTGAACAGAAGCGTTTGGTAGATTCAAGTCTTCTAATTTTTCAGCCATTTTATTTTAAAATAAAGTAAATAAGGCACTTTCAACGTTTGTTTACAATCCAACTTTTTTTAATTTTCAAAGTGGGGTTAGGTTTATTTTATTTATGCTTTTACTTTCCCTCGAAATCAAGGAATAGGGGTTTTTCGTTTTTGTTTTTGGTAGAGATTGGTTAGTTCGTTAACGAATTAGTTCGAATGAAATATTCTCTGTGGTGAATAGGTGAACTGTTCACCCTTAGAGCATATAGTACATGGAGGAGAGGAAGCTTGCTTACGGCGACAGTGCAGAAGAGTGACAGAGAAAAAAAGAGTTTCAATACTATCTTTCTTTCTCGCACAGGCTTTTGATTAGCTAACGCAAGTCTTCCCTCAATCACATACCCCACGGTCCGTAAAGAGGCGGTCGCCGCATAAGTCAATCAGCCAATAAAAAACAAAACGTCACGAGATACCTCAGTTTATCTTCGTTCAACCGTCATCTCTTTCTAACTCATTGCATTTCCTATAAGAAAATAAGAGGCAAATCCTAGATTAGAGAAGTATATAGATTGGCAACTCTGTAGCGGGACTCCTGAAATCTCGATGTCGTTTTATCGATATCGAGATAATTACGAAACCAATCTCGATCGATTCGACTCGAAATGTAAATTGGTACTCTTGAAGCACATCGATATAGTCCTTGGATAAGTTCGGCAAATTTGGGGTAATGTTGTATACCTCCACGGTTAAGGCAAAGTGATATATTTATTTCTGTCTAACATATACGTATTTCAGCTATCTATCTCTTTTTGTCCGGTGGCGACGTCACGCAGTTTATTTAAATTTTAAAATTAATACCTATCATCAAATAAATAAACAGAAGTTTATAAAATTATTTATTTAGTCTAAACAGTAAACCATGAAAGTTGATTTAAATGTACTTTATATTTAAAGGTTTTATGCGTACATACTCAACAAATTATTGATATTCCATATCCTAATTTTTTATTAGGTTTGAAATAAAAAACATAAACTACTACCTGTGATTATCATTATTGTTGAACTATTAGAGTGACGAGAAGCATTTAGGAATGAAAATATTTGGAGAAAACAGTTAAGAGATTCAATGGATTCATTATAATCTTTACGACCGGACAAAAAATTTGTGTAATTATTCCGCTTACTTAAAAATATTATATGTAATTTAATTATGTCTATTGTTTGACATTTAAAAGATGTAAAAAGAACTTCGGATACTATTCAATTCAACATTAAATTATTTTGTATTTTCTGGTTTTCTGCACGGTGAACATCACTGGAATGAGTAGAGTTCTTGCTTCAAATCAACAAACTATTAATCACAAAACATATAAAAGATATTAATAGAGGTATAAAGAAGGTCACATATAAGTTATTTATTAAAACCTCTCCAACAATTGGATAAAATTTTCACCAACATTAGAGAAAAATATTCCGGTAAATACACACTCATGACAGCCTCTGGAAAACGCAGAGGGCCCTGCGACAGACCGCTCGCCGTAAAATTCCTCCAATCCACGGTAGTGTGGGGGTGGTTTACACGAACCAGGAAAAGGCCGAGGCTTTCGCCGATAGCCTGGAACTGCAGTGTAGACTGCCTCAGCTGCCCGACGAAGACGAGGAATTCGAGTTAGTGGCTGAGCGCGCGGCCCGACGCGTCGACAGAGAGCCAGACAATGACATAATCCCCCCCGCAACACCTGACGAACTAAGACTGACAATACGCAGACTTAAAAACAGAAAAGCCCCCGGACCCGACAATATACATAACACGACACTTAAACGACTACCACACAAGGGCCTCATGGCCCTACTAAACATAACAAACGCGACACTCAGACTAAGACACTTCCCTACCCGCTGGAAAACAGCAAACATAATCCTTATCCCAAAACCCAACAAAGATCACACCATCCCATCCAACTACCGGCCCATTAGCCTGCTCCCGGCTATGAGCAAAGTGGTAGAAAAAATTATCCTAACCCGTCTAAGAACCCACTCCCAAGAACTGCAAGTCATTCCAGACGAGCAGTTCGCCTTCCGACCCAATCACTCCACTGAACTCCAAATCCTTCGCCTTACCGAGCACATCACGGCGGCCTTCAACAGGGGACAGTACACTGGTGCTGTCTTCCTGGACGTCGCAAAGGCCTTCGATACGGTTTGGCATGAAGGCCTACTGATGAAAATGCTCACCAACCAATATCCCATATCCTTTACCAAACTCATAAAATCCTACCTACACCACCGAAAATTCCGCATCCAAATCCAAGATTCCCTTTCCACCACCCGTCCCATGGAGGCCGGTGTCCCCCAGGGCACCGTCCTGTCCCCACACCTATACACCATTTACAACTCCGACATCCCACATCCCCCCAACACCAACATATACTTATACGCCGACGACCTGAC
>NW_019416579.1:768157-770122 GCF_000390285.2 Anoplophora glabripennis | reverse complement strand
TACATACTCAACAAATTATTGATATTCCACATCCTAATTTTTTATTCGGTTTGAAATAAAAAACATAAAATACTACCTGTGATTATAATTATTGTTGAACAATTAGAGCGACGAGAAGCATTTAGGAATGAAAATATTTGGAGAAGACAGTTCAATGGGTCCATTATAATCTTTACCGGACAAAAAATTTGTGTAATTATTTCGCTTACATAAAAATATTGTATGTAATTTAATTATGTCTATTGTTTGACATTTAAAAGAAAAAGAACTTCGGAAACTATTCAATTCAACATTAAATTATTTTGTGCTTTCTGGTTTTATGCACGGTGAACATCACTGGAATGAGTAGACTTCTTGCTTCAAGTCAACAAACTATTAATAGAGGTATAAAGAAAGTCACATATATTAAAACCTCACCAACATTAGAGAAAAATATTCCGGTAAATACACACTCATGACAAGAACAAGATTTGTAATATTATGCAGTATTTATATTTATTTAATGCATAGGTACCATTATGTTTATTAATATCAATGATTGCTCCTAAAGAACATAATTATGTTAACAGAAAAGGTATTATTCAAAAACTTTTCAAATAGTTGTAGATATATAGAAACCAAGGATTTTATACAAGTCCTTGTAAAGTATTTCACATTGGGTTAGGTTAAATACATAAAAATAAACAAAACACAAACGCAAACACATATTTGTCATGTTAAAAAGAAACAGCAATAGTCAATACATGTGATAGAAGAAGAGAGCAAATCATTTCGGCTAGCCAAGACTTCTCGATATTATATCGATTCTAATGGGCGGGGTTTCGATATTATTTCGATGGCAAAATTTTCAAGAGTACCGATACACCGATATTATTTCGATCTCGATTCGGAATCATCGAATCGGCATTTCGGGAGTCCCTGCACTGATGCCCCCACCACTTTTTTCGAAATAGTTGTGTATCCTAACACAGGTGACGCTAGCGTCGCAGGCAATTTTTCGGGAAACCCTATTCTTAGCCAATTTTTCGCAACCATTAAGTATATACCGATATACCGTGTGTGTGGCCCAGGACCCGGATAGATGTAACGAGAGGTATAACGGGCAAATTTAATTTTGAATTAGTATTTGAAGATTAAGTTCTGGTTGCTGTAATACTAAAGTAACGAAAAATGTATTGATTTAATGTTGTACAGAGTATTTTATGAGCAAACTTGCAAAAAATCCGTTAATCAAGTGCTTTTATATTTAAAGATATCAAAAAAATTCTACTGTAAAAAGTTATTTAGAAGGCAATTTTGTGTGGACATGTATAATCATAATCGACCATGTGCCGGCGTCACCAGCCGACACGAAGGACGAGTCAATGTCCACCTGTGTCATTTAATCGCGGTCAAGCCAAGACATGACAATCCCCTCCTCAGGCAAGCCGTTGACTACGTACCCGACGTGACCGACAAACACAAAAGACCTAGACACCAACATTTTGACCCTGGGTGACCACCCAATGACCCCCCCCCCTGCCCGCTAACCTTTTCTGTTTCAGAGACAGCTGGGATCAAGAAACGAAGACAACGACACACACACACATACACACCCCCCTTACCCTCCTTTCCCCTCCCCTCCCGCGCTAGCCTAAGGGCCACCTTAGCAAAGCGCATCCCAGGCTGCATAGCCGCACTACCCTACCCAACCATACCACACATAAACATGACACTACCCCCGGGGTTTACACAGACGAGCCGGCGAAGCAAGAAGAGCGCCAGAAGAAAGGGCCCTAGCCGGCGGGGCCCAGCCAGGACAAAAGGAGGTCCCACAAAGCGCCTACACCGGCCGCATTTGCGGTCGGGGTAGACGACGGATGGGGCCCACCTACGAAGGCTGTCCAGGCCTACACGAGATGAGGCAGGATAAAGAGGGATAATCCCCCTCGATCCCAAATCATTGAGGCCAATTTCTAGCCATAG
>NW_019416579.1:724332-767743 GCF_000390285.2 Anoplophora glabripennis | reverse complement strand
TTTGTGTTTTTCTGGTCATGTCAGCGTATGTGCGTCCCGGGGTTGTGTTTGGGCGGGCCGGGGGGGGGTCATTGGGGTGGTCACCCAGGGTCAAAAAGTTGGTGTCTAGGTCTTTTGTGTTTGTCGGTCACGTCGGGTACGTAGTCAACGGCTTGCCTGAGGAGGAGATTGTCATGTCTAGCGGCTACGTCAAACCGTTTCTCCGCGTTTTGTCTTATTGTCTGTGTATCGTTTGTGTATTGTAAGTCTCGTAATATGTCAGAGTTTCTTACGTACCAGGGCGCGTCGGTTTGTGTTGGTACAAGTTGGAGAAAGAGTCTATAGATGTCGCCACATTGTTAATTTTGTTGTTTTTTTCGTTTGTTGTTCATGTTTATTGTTGGTTAGTTGTGTCTTATTTGTGTTTTTAGTGTGTTTTATTAGAATTTTATAGACAATTTTAGTACTTATACTATACTAGTTTCTGTTATAAGTTAAATATGAATTAACATTTATCAATATATTTCATATTTTTAGAGAAAACACTTTCTGTTAACATTTGGACGCAATGGTGCGATATCGCAGTTGTTCCATTAGGGGCTGTGAAGATGAGTGTTCAAGTCGACATAGTTTCCCAAATCCAAAGAAATATCCGCTTCTTTTTGAACAATGGTTGTTAGCATGTGATGATCATGATTTAAATCATATATCCCCTGAAACTATTTATCGGACGAAGAAGATATGCCATTTGCATTTTCAGAACAGTGACATTATATCGTCAGCTTTGTTGTTAAAGAAAGATGCTGTTCCTTCCGTGAATTTGCCCAAAAGAGAAATAGGTAAGACAATGTAATTAAAAATATATTAGTAGGTTTATAATTCAAGAACGTGCCTGTATTTTTAACAAATATAGTTGAATTATTATTATCTGGATAACGCTTATCCGAATATATTTTATTCAAATAGATTTAATTTTTAAATCCTCTGTTTTATTCACACTCACAAGTTTTAGTGCTGCCTTTTACATGGAAAAAAACAAATTTTAACCAAATACCATGCTAAGTGATGTTTTATTGTGGGCTAAAACAATAGGTACATTTTTAAACATATAAATGTAACAGAGCCTAAATAAAAATTTAAAATACGTATAATTGAATAATTTAAATACTCTCGATTATTTGGAATTTTGGGTCGTCTGTCATCATGCTGGTCCACATTATTCTGTATCAGGGTTCTGCTGTAATGTTTAAAAATATTTCTAAAAATAATAATTTAATTTAAGGTTGTGTACATTTATGTAAATACTTTTTATCGCACGATTTTATTTTGCAGATGCGGTACAATGTATTGAAGGAAAGGTAACTATTCCATGTCCTTCATGTAGTGCAGGGGTCTACAAGTCAGGCTGCAGTTAATTATCCGATGAAACAGTGTGAATAATCATTTAACGCATTGGTCATAAATTTTTTATCATAGACGGACAGAAAATTATTCATTTATATGACCCTCCACATCTAATAAAAGGAATTGGAAATAATTTATTAAAAAGAAATTTGATTTGGTACTCGGACGAAGGCACATTTATATCAAGGTGGTCGGATATATATGACACATACAAAATTAATAATGTGTTTGCTGAATTAAGGGCAATGCCGAAATTGACAAAAGGCCATTGAAATCCTGATAAGATCAGGAAAATGAAAGTAGCATGTGTGGTGTAATGAAGACTTTAGATATTAGAACGAGAATTGTCATTATCATTATTATTTTCATTCACATTTATTTATACAGGGTCGGAAAGTACCCATGGTTCATCTGCCGTTATGTGAGAGCGATAAAGTAAGACATAGAAATCCATGTGATAGAGAAGGTGGCTATAATGAAGGCGTCTCATAGTCACCGCCCGTTTCGCTCTTCCACAAATAAGATCCACTTCCACTTGTAATTCAGCGACCATCTTTGTTTTCATTGTTTGTCTTTTCTGTAATAGATGTCACTACTTATACAATTCCGATTTCATATTCCATTCCGATTTCATATATACAATTCGTTAACAGAGGGCAGCCTTAGATAAAGTGATGCCAGATCTACAGATTTTTTTGGAATTGGGGAAATAGGGAATTTTAACCATGTATAAGTACATCACTAATTCCTTCAATTTAAGTGCAAGAAATTTAAATATTTTAGATATTTGTAGAAATCTAGGGATTTTTTAAAGCATAATTAGCGCTTATGTATCGAATTCATCTGGCATCACTGCCTGAAAGTTCAACCTAATTCTAGCTGTACTGGTAGAAAGTAATGCATGCCTATTGTCTATTCCCTCATTTAATTAATTTGTTGTTATTATGTTGATCTATACAACGGAGGAAAAGGTGGCAATAGTTAAATGGTTTTATGCATCCCATAGTGCCGAAGAAGTCGTTGGGCGATTTGTATTTTCATTTGAAAATCGGCCAATCCCTGCGGTGAAGACGATTTATCAAATCGTTCGCAGATTTGAGACGTCGGGGTGTGTAAATAGCTGCAAAAAGTGCTATTCCAACGAACCTGCCAACGGCAGGCCATTGCCCGAGGTCAGGGTAGCACGTGAAACAGCTGTTTGCGGTATTGTGGAAACGAGTGAACCTTGTAGTAGTACACAAATCGCAGAAGAAGTTGATATGCATGAGCGAACAGTGCGAAATATTTTGAAGAGAAATGGGTATAAGTGTTACAGAGTACAAGAAACTCAAGAGCTATTTCCCTTAGACCAAACAAAACGTCTCGAGTTTTGTGAAACTATGAGGGAAAAAGTTGATTCGGACGAAAACTTTTTAAACCACATTTTGTTTACTGATTAATCATCTTTTTCTCTTCATAGGACCTACAATTCTCAAATAACTCGTTACTGGTTTACGGAAAATAAGCACTTGAGTATTCCTGTGCATTCGCAGTACCCTGAGAAGTTAAATGTTTGGGCTGGTATTTTAGGAAATTCCGTGATTGGTCTGTTTTTCATAAATGGAACCTAAATGCCGACAAATATTTAACTTTGCTTCAACTCGAAATTATTCCGGCTGTTCGAGCATTAAATATCAACTTTGAGGACGTATGGTTTCAACAAGACGGTTGTCCCGCTCACAATGCACGTCAGGTAATCGCCTTTTTGGAAGCCACATTTCCTCAGCAGGTTATTAGTACAAGAGGCACTATTCCATGGCCTCCCAGATCCCCAGATTTATCGCCCAACGACTTCTTCCTTTGGGGGCAATTAAAATAGACCATTTATGGACATTTACATGATAGACCAAGTAATTTAGTCGATTTACGGGCCCGAATTGTTGACGTCCTACATAATATTTCCCCTGAAATGCTGGGACGCGTAAGAAGCGAGTTCTATGACAGATTAGGATATTGCGAGGTACAAAGGGGGGACATTTTTGAACAACTTATTAATTAAAAACGAAAATGTTTGCTTTCTTTTTTTATTAAAAACCATAATTGTTTATTTATTTTTTATTAAAAACCATAATTTTTTATTTCTTTTTTACGGCAATAGAGTTTTTGTATTACTTTCTACCAGGCCGGCTAATAAATAAATACAAAAGAGGAAAATAGTTGCAATTATTTTCGTACACTTTTAGGTGTATGCAATAATTGTAAATAGTTAAAAGTACGTAAGAATTTGCATTGTCTTAATAATACGACACAACACACGCATCCCAAGTTCATAGACATACTGATTCTGATCTGACGAGACGACAACGACTGGTCGCTGAGTTAAAATGCAAACATTTGGGCCAATAGCATGCGCTTGTCTCCTACTTACTTGTGAAAGGGCGAAACAGGCAGTGACTATAAAACGCCTTCACTATACCCATTCTTGTCTATCGCACGGATTTCTATGACTTACTTTATCGCTCTCATGTAACGGCCGATGAACCATGGGGACTTTCCGACCCTGAATATGATCTGAGCGAATTAAACCAAACACATGGCTGTTTCAAAAATCGGGCTTAACTCGAATTTTATGGGCTTAAAACTACGTAAAAAAATTTAAGTTTTTCGCTTATATCCGAAAATAAGCTCGCAAAAATTTTTTTACGTTGCAAAATTCGCAGTGAAAAAATAACATAATAATGTCTGATCATCATATAATTACATTTTTATAAATTAAAAATAAAATGTTTTGTTTTTTTGTTTTTTTTTATAAAAAATGTTTGAAAGTTTGTCATGATCATGAAGTTTCAGAGGTAGTTTTTATATGAGTATCAACACAACGAAAAATTTAAAGCTGCGTAATAAATCACTAATGCAAGAGTTAATCAAAGATTGGTTTAGTAAAATTATTTGCTTGTAATATTTTTTTATTCACCGTGAAAGCTAATACAATATAGAAAGCACCGAAAGCTGCTCTATAATAATTTCCCTTTTTTTTTCAAAATTACTGAAATTTGTAATTTTTCCAACAAACATTTCAAAAAGTTACAGTATCAAAATTATTTCCTATTTTAAGTAGGAAGGCTGTTAGAGCTTTTAAAAGTATCTTTAATGCTTTAGTGATTTGAACGGTTTTTTGTCAAATTTACTTATTTTTTCATGGTGTCAAAAATTACTTACGTGGAAATTATTTTACAAAAACAATTTCTGAGTGATCTGTGTGGAGTGAGATTTGTTATTTAATTTTAAATTTAGCGGCGGTAGTATGCCTAAAACAAATATTAGTGGGTAGCTTAGATTTCCCTTTTCCTAATCCAAGGTGGGTATGTATATAGTTATAGAGCGTGCAAATAGATGGCGATTGTTCGTTTAACGGCTGCAGGCTGATCTCACTGGTCTTACTGTATTATCGGTAAGTCCGAGAAAAGGAAGACAATAGAAGTTGGAGAAAGTGTCAACAACAGATAGTGCTGATGCTTACCACAAAATGTTTCCGACAGTATCATTTATCTTGACTACGATCTGAGATAGAGATGGGCAATACGGATCTTTTTAATGATCCGCATGATGCGAAATGTATCGACATAAAGATCCGCATCAAAAGATCCGCATCAGGGAATCGTATTCACTGTGGATGTACAAGTACAGTTTGTACTTGTACATTTTGTAAATGTGTGGGCTTGTCGCTCACTCATTCCCGTTAAATTTTTTGCAATCATCTATAAATTCATTTTTTAGCAGAANAAATAGTTGCAATTATTTTCGTACACTTTTAGGTGTATGAAGTAATTGTAAATAGTTAAAAGTACGTAAGAATTTGCGTTGTCTTAATAATACGACACAACACACGCATCCCAAGTTCATACACATACTGAATACTGATTCTGTCTGATCTGAGGAGACGACGACCGGTTGCTCAGTTAAAATTTAGGCCAATAGCATGCGCTCGTCTCCTACTTATTTGTGGAAGGGCGAAACAGGCGGTGACTATGAAACGCCTTCACTATACCCATCCTTGTCTGTCACATGTATTTCTATGTCTTACTTTATCGCTTTCACGTAACTTTGATAGACCATCGGTATCGGTATCAATAAATATTTCAATACCAATTGCGTCCATTGCATCCATGCCCCGCTTGATCAACAGCTAAACTAAAACTAAAACAAACTGTGCTAAAACTATTCTTGACAGACAGAGCCACTGGACTTGCGACAAAGAGCGCTTTGCATAAAAACGCCGATATACTTTCGTGCTTTTTTGGAACGCGTGTCGCCAAGCGTTCTGTAAAGCCATCGCGACAGAATTGAAAACGCGAGACCAAATAAACGAGCGTAAAATGCATAAACGTAGTAACTCTGTTCAGGGTATCTTGAAACGCGACGTTTTTGTCAACTCCGCGTTGAGAGGAGAACACGCGTGCATAAAAGGGGTTTTACTGGTGGATGACGCACCTAGCGCAAAGCGCAGCGGTGTCATCGTATCACCACTACACCACCCGACGCGTGACTCGCTACAGATTCATCAGCTCAGCTCACTGCTCAGTGCTGTGACGCTGGACAATCTTGCAAAAATACAACTGTAAAAGTATCTCAAATAGTATTCTTAAGGTGCGTCCAGACCGCAGCGCAATACCGCGCAAAACGTTCGCGAACGTTGCAAAATTAAATGAACATGACTAGTTAGGACGCTTTACTGCGCACGAACGCGCGAAGTCGCACGCCTTCGAGCACGAGCAATTATGTTCCGCTTGATGTCGGTACATCAAAGACATTTGCACGTCGAACGAAGCGCAGTATGGACGTGATTATTTAAAGTTTGTAGTACGCGCGTGTAATATAGAACATGAGTGACTGGGACCATGAGAAAATTTTACGCTTAATAAATGAATATGAAGGAAAGCCTGAATTATGGGATTGTGGTAATAAAAATGACCATCTTAGAAATAAAAAACATGATGCTTGGCTTCAAATTGCCACATAAATGAAAAGCGACAGAGAATTGGTCAAAACAAAAATGACTTCTTTGTTGTCTTCGTTTCGAAGAGAACGAACAAAAATTAAAAATACAACAAAAACTGGACAAGGTATTTTTATTATAAATATAATAATTCTTATAACTAATTAAAATAGTCAATAAATTTTAGGACAGGAGGATGTTTGTCAGCAAATGGTTTGCATTTGCAAGTTTTGCATTTCTGATGAATAAGAATAAAGTAAAAGAAACTGTCAACACTGAAACTGTAACAGCCTTATTCATATACGATAATACTGTCTACTAACATCCTATTAAGATCCTACTAAGAAATTTGTATTCATAAACGGAATTAGTAAACTATTAGTCCTAGTTGGTAACTAAATTTTTAGTAGCGTGCTGGAGTATGTTTATCGGAGATAGTATAAAAAAACCGTCATCTGTCATCTCGTCTGTCTACATTTGAAGTTTGAAGTTTTCTGAAAAGTCTAACCAAGATATTTTTAGTTACAGTTATATTTTTTTTATATTTTATGTGTTATACAATGGAATTAAAAGAAAATGTAAGTAGTTATTCACATGTATACCTTGTCCAACGAGAGAATGGACTTGCTTTGCGCATTGGCGATTAGAGTGGGAGAAGTCTATAGCGAGCTACACAGGACCATTTTACATTAAATCTTAGCCGTAAACGCTTCTTCATTGTAGTAGGTTAATTAGGTGTAATAAATTTATCAGCGTCATGTAAAATAAACTATAAATATGTTTAAAATAAGTCATTTATTATTGAAAAGGTAAAAATATTAATTAAAAAAACATTTTATTATTTAAAACATAAAAAACTAGTCTGTACCGCTGCTATCAGAATCACCGGCCCTGGTAACTACTGAGCCAATTGCGCCTTGGCAGGGATTGAATAGGCGGAGTCTGACCCAAAACAAACGAGTTTTCGTTCCAGCGCAAGTCCATTCTCTCGTTGGACAAGGTATAGGTGGTTTGTGTTTATCACGTTGGGTATGTAGTCACCGGCTTGCATGAGGAGGGGATTGTCGTGTCTCGCGGCCGCGACAAAGCGCTTTTCGGCGTTTGTTCGCATTAACTGGGTGGCGTTCGTGTATTGTAAGTCGCGTAGAACGTCTGCTTTTTTACGTACTAGGGGGAGGCGGTGGCCGTGCGTAAAGCCATGTCCTCCACAGCCTGGATTGACTTTAAATGGCTTTCTGCCGCGTGTCCCCCGCCACGGAGGTGTAGGTTACCTGCTGTTAAAGTACCACTTTGAAAGCGTTCGCTTATTCCTTAGGCTAAGGGAGTTGCTAATCTTGAGTAAGGGATAGAGCTCAGCCCTGGTGATCCTCGTCCGCGCCACCATCTCCACGATGTGCGGTTTCCGCGTAAAGGTCGGGACACATATTTCCGTACCGAGTCTGCACCGAGCCCGTTCCGTAGTACGGCCGTGTAACGGCGATGAATTGTACCGTGTAATCATATGGCATAGTCTTAACATTCCCGCACCGCGCTCGGGCGCCGACACCGATCCACGTCCGCACCGTGCGGGAGTAGTTTCGTTTTAATTTTTGACGGAGACGGTGCGGTCTCGGGCTAGACGTTCCGCACTTATTTTTCATTTACCATGGAAACGCTAATTGAAGAAGTCAGAAACTTTCCACCGTTGTATGATCAGACTAACGAAAAATACAGGAATGCCGAATATAAGGATGAGGTGTGGAAGAAAAAATTGCGGCAGAATTGAACACAAAATGTAAGACGAACTAATAAATATATNACAAATTTTGTTGGAATAGAAGAAAATGTGGAGATAGATTTGATAAATAATGAGACGAAAGATGGGGACTTTATTGTTAATCCTGAAACTGGTTGTTTGGAAGATATATATGAAGAAACCATAGTCGTATCAAATCAAATTAAAGAGACCAAGTTTTTGAAAAATAGCCTTGGTGAGCCAAGTATACCTAGTAAACACGCAAAAGCAAAGCCAATGACAGAATATGAAAACCAATTGTTAGCTTTAAACAAATTAAGAATAGAACAGATGATGAAACGATCTGCAGAGATGCACAAGGTGAAAATGGAAAACGAGAGAGGAAGTATCACGAGGAACGGTTGCGAATGCTACAGACAAATGAATGCAGATGCAATAGAGAAAATTAATATTTATAATTACTGTTAATAAATATATAAAACTCTAATATGTAATAATAAACTGTTTTGTTGTATTTATTTTCAATAAATATACATTTTCAAATATTTCAATATGTTTAACAATTAATTAAAATAACGTTGAATATATTGTCTCCTAAATATATTTCCTTGAGCATTATCTTCTACTTCTACTCTGAA
Organism: Anoplophora glabripennis; assembly: GCF_000390285.2. Taxonomy (NCBI): domain Eukaryota; kingdom Metazoa; phylum Arthropoda; class Insecta; order Coleoptera; family Cerambycidae; genus Anoplophora; species Anoplophora glabripennis. Next base: position 759,012 of record NW_019416579.1, on the reverse strand, counting down.
ATCCTCAGCGTCTGGGTGTTCATCATCATTATCATCATCTGATAAATCTAAAAATGTTATGAATGGTATAATGTAGATGTATTATGTATAAAAGAAATATTACCTTGACGTTCGTTTTCTAATTTATCATTAATAATTATATTGTGTACATTAGCTGCTGCGACAATTGCAGCTTTTGTTGTTTCCAACTTTAAATTTAGACCATTGAAAAAGCACCTAAATTTGTTTTTCCAAATACCAAACAACCTCTCAACAACATTCCTTGTCGAACAATGTGCTCTATTATATCTATTTTCAGCATTTGTAACTGGATTTAACACAGGTGTCAACAAATATCTGGTTGATGCATATCCATTGTCACCCAGTAATATGCCTGTAGTATCACCTGCCTTTAAGATATCACTATAATAATAATTATATAAAATTAAGTATAATTTATCTACCTGAAATCTTCTCTTCAACGAAGACTCTTTCCAGATACGTGAATCATGCGTACTACCCCGCCATCGTTCTACAATGTCTCTAATTCTGCATTTGCTATCACTAACGACCTAAAAAATGAAAATAATATACATATGAATGAATAAGACAAATGTTATTATTTAATTTTCTTATACCTGTACATTAAGCGAATAATATCCCTTACGGTTTATAAACAAAACGGGATAGTCACCTCCTGGATTTTTTATATTTATGTGAGTGCAATCAATTGCACCGACAATTCTTGGGCAACCTGCTATTCGATAAAAATCTGCTTTAATACTCTGCTGTTCATCATAGTCCGGAAACGAAATAAATCTTTCTCTATGTCTGGCTATAGCAACTACAACTCGTTTTGCTATTTTACTTAATGAAGGTTGTGAAATGCCATGATGATCAGCTGCAAACAAAAAAACTGTATTTATATAACTAGATACTACATAAACTACTTACCAATTTCTGTTCCGTATGCACCTTTAGCTAGATATCTTAACGTAGCAAGAACCTGTATATCTGTGTTTATGGGTAATCCCCTGTTATTTTCAAAATTACCTAATTCTTCCTCTACTAATTGTATGATAAACCGAGCAGTTTCTTTCCTCATTCTGTACCTGTTTTTAAAATGCATATCATCATATTTAACAAAAGGATTTTGTCTTGGCAAGTAAACTTTTGGATATCTATTTATTATATTGGCTTCTTCAGCTTCATTCCCTTCTTCCTTCACATCCAGTAATCCTAAATCTTTCATAATAACAAGAACAAGTTGAAATTGTACAAAGAATAAAGTTGATATGATGCACGTATGTCACGTCAAGTTAAAGTGAGGTTAAAATACATAAAAATGTTTCCAAGTAGGTCGAATGAACTACGGAATCCGTAAATATGCCGCATTGCCAAATATTTCTGTCGTTGAAAATGCAATTAACAAGTAACTACTAAAATTTCAACTATGAATACGAACTGCATAATAGCTTCTTAGTAGCTATTAAGTAATAGATTATTAGTATTATAATAAGTAGGTCTTTATAAATAAGGCTGTAAGTATTTAAGTATATTTTTGGCAAAAATATTTAAAAAATATGTAGAATGATGTGTTTTTTTTTAACTGCATCTGCACTATCCCTTTTTTATATTTTATATAGTATAATAATTAGCAGGACACGTGAAATTGTTTTATTTGAATTTTTAAATATTTTACTATAAGCTGCCAAAGCTTCACTACAATCCATCCAGTAAATGATAAGTTCGAAATGAAATTGTAAACCTATGTTTTCATCATGTAAAATACACTGAAATGGAGGACTTAAGATAATTTTATGTAGTGTATTGAATTGCTAATAGAATTAGCTTTCAAATGAAGTGTCACACTCTACAATACGTAACAGTTGTTTCTCCCGCTTGAGGGCGCTTAAATAAGAATTAAGGCAATCAGCAATCATATTTCTATTATTAGAAATTTCAACATTTGCATNTCAAACGAAGTGTCACACTCTACAATACGTAACAGTTGTTTCTCCCGCTTGAGGGCGCTTAAATAAGAATTAAGGCAATCAGCAATCATATTTCTATTATTAGAAATTTCAACATTTACATTTCATAGGTAATGACTGACTACCTGAATTTATTAAGGGATTTATCCGGTAATCCGCCCTTTTAATATCTTCTATTCGTGTTACTTGGATGTAGATCCAATTGTTTAGTCGGGAAAAACAGATTGCTTTATTGTCGGATCTTAACTATAACTTAAAATGTACAGGGTGATGATAACAATATTTATTTCAGAATAAAATTAATGTGTTCGAGACTTTCTCGAACAATTACCTTTTCAATGATATCCCATAGGACCCCTCTTGTTATTTTAAAAAATTGAGGGGGTGGCTATTACATTGAGGGGATGAAAGGGACGGCAGATTTTTGAATGTTATAAAATTCGTTAATTAAAATGAAAATCGTCGTGTCGGCAGTCATTTTTTACTTGATCAATAAACATTTTATTGAATTAGTTTACCTTTACGTTCAAACTGTATCATTTTTATTAAAGCAATAAGCACATTTTTTATGCATAATCATTTTGCCAAACTACACTTCCATTATTCATAAAGTATGCAGCTATTTCACTTCTAATTTCTTGAGCACCGTTACTCGATTTCCTTGGAACCTTCCTCACAGAAAGGAATGATTCACTTGGGGGTTGTTCTTGTCGCCAACTTCCTTGAATTAATTCCCCATTCTCTTCATAGTCCAGTGTTCATCTAGGAGTGTACATATTACGTGAAATATTACTTTGTCTTAGGAAATTATGTAAGTAAAGGGTAGTTAATACAACAAGTGCTGCTTTATTTGGTTCTAGTAACATTGGTTTTCTTAACACTCGGAAAACAGCAGATGCAATTCCAAAGGCATTTTCAACCACTCTTCGTGCTCTTGATAGTCTATAATTGAAAATTATTTCCAAAGAACCTTTTTTATGTAAACCTGCATATGGTTTCATGAGATGTTCGTGTAGTGCAAATGCATCATCACCGAGAATAACATATGGTATAATCTTTTGCTGCCCTGGAAGAATTGCTGCTTCAGGAAATGCCAAACTGTTATCTTCTATTTTTTTTCCATAATAAATTCTTTTTGAAGACTCCTCCATTGGAAATACGTCCCTGACATCCAATATCCGCAAATACAAAATTATAATTTGTATCTACTAATGCGAACAATACAATACTAAATAATGATTTGTAATTGAAGTATTCGCTGCCGCTACCTACAGGAGCCTGCAAAACTACATGTTTTCCATCTATTGCACCTAGGCAGTGTGAAAAATTCCACTGCTGGTCAAACTCACTCGAAATTTCTAACTATTTATCTGCGGTAGACGGCGTCTGTAACAAATCAAAGAATAAATGCCACTTATTCAAACAAAAAATTTCATTTATACAGTATCATTGTTTTTATTCTAGGGTTCAAATATTGGAAATGAAATTGAAGCCGTAAGCGGTGGTGAATCAGAGGTGGACGTTTCAAAAGAAGCAGAATCCACAAACGATGTAACTGCGGATTTGGAAGAAGAATTAACGCTGAAACAAAAGACCAAAGAGACACCAACTCGCAAACTATTTACATTTCCAAGGAAACAAACATTAAAAAAAAGTGTGCAGCAGGAAGATCCGAGAGTAGCTGCTGCATATGACATTCTTAAAAATGTGTCGAATACTCCAAAGGATGAATGTTTTACTTTTGGTCAACATATTGCCATCAAACTACAAAAATTTGATAACAGAGTTCGCTCTATTGCGATGCATCTAATGAACAATGTTATTTTTGACGCTGAGATAGGGAAATATAATAATTACCGGAAAACATCTGTTGAGACACACTTTCAATCAAGAATGCCGAATATAGATGCATCATCACCATCACTATATGCTCAGGAATCATCATCTTCATCATATGTTCATATTCCATCACCTAGTTATTCTGCTCTTATCTCAATCTTATCAATACAATCAGACAGAGATTTCAGAGACACAAACTCCTTTGCAAGATTATCTACATACTTTCGATGTTAACACTTAAGCGTATTCAGTATCAGTGATTTAGGATTAAAAATAAAATGTTTTCTTACCTTAATGTAGTCTTCTAATACTTCTGTCAATGCCTTACAAACTTCAATAATTATTGTAGAGATACTTTGCTTAGATATTTTAAAAGTATACATTAAGCTAGTGTATGAGTCTCCAGTGGCTAAAAACCGAAGCACCAGAGCTAGTCTTTCCTTGATAGGGATAGCCAACCTAAAATTGGTATTTTCTTTCTGAATTTTAGGACCAATAAGATTTAGTATCATCTCAAAATCACTAGAAGACAAACGACAGAAATTTTTAAATTATCCAGTATTTTCAATTGCTAGGTCACACAGCAAATCACTGCCACTGTATATATTTCTACTATGAAATATACGTGTCATCCAGTAACGTCTCTTCACTCTTCTCTTTTTCTTTTTTGTTAATGTATCACACAAAATGATAAAAGCAGCAACTGCAATTTTAGAGTCGTCGTTCATGCTGAAGTAATCACGTCGCGCATTACTGCAAAACTGGAACCTCGGCAAACACGATCATTTTTAATAAATGTTGCAGCAGTTTAGACGTTTAACGCGCATCTGTGTAGGAACGTTCGCGAACGTTCTGCACGGTATTGCGCTGCGGTCTGGACGCACCTTTAAATGATAATTTAAATTACAAAAACTGAATTGAATAACAAGAACACTATATTTTTACATAATTTATATTTGTTATCTTTTTTATAGTTAGTATTTTGAGAATTACCTATTTTTTTTTGATGTTTTTATGTTTTAAATTTTATTTTGAACCAAAGAAGGTTCTAGTTAATTATAAGTATAAAAGAATTATTATTTTGTTTCTGTTTTTCAATGAAAGTTAAAAATTAAAATGCATAATTTTTCACATAACTGCAATTAAAAATTTTAAATAATGCAGGCGTCGTCTACACCTCTCGTACTCGCTTCATTATATTTACACCGAACCATCGAGTCCTTAAATTGAAACTATACTATATTTTATACAACACGCAGAGACAGTGACAAACATATGATGATAGTCCCCCCAACCCCCAAGTATATATTCCATTTTATCATAATAATAGTCATGTTATTTCATGTCACGCTATTTTTCGTCCTATAATATTATTTTCAAAGGTATTACTCCTAATATAACGTTTTAACATTATTTTGGTAGATCGGATATACATATTATACTGTGTTCTTTTCTTCTCAAATTCCTGGTTTTGTAAATAGCCAATAGAGGAGTTGAATCTTTTGAAGTGATGACGTGTTTCGTTCGGCTTTGTCTGCTGGGGCACGGCGCATGACTATGTGTTTGACTCAAAAGTATGAGTGCGCCGTGCGGTGTCGCGGTGTCGGTGTAACTCAATTGCGTTAACGCAATAACTTTGGTATCAGCGCTATTACACAACGCAGAAGGGTAAACTGGTCCATAGTGGGAATTTCACTCTCCTGGCAATTTTGTCGTCGCGGTAGAGCTATGTTTCAGTGTGTGTGCTATCATAACAGTGCCGCCTTTGAATCTCTTGTTGGTTTTTCAATTGGTACGGTGCGTTTCGATATTTTGGAAATTCAGGTTAGTGATCAGCTGAAAATTTTTATTTCCATGTTCAGTTTTTTTCGAATAATCCGCCGAAATGTATCCTTTTTAACAAGAATTTGGTATGGATATCTAAAACATACATAACCTCAATATTGTCTTATTCTGTTTATACCTAGCTCTACCACTTTGATAAAATTTTTGGTCATTTGTATTTTGATGCACCATGGTCCATAGTGGGAAAAAATAAGCGGTCCATACTGGGATATGATAACATAATGAGGTCCATGCTGAAATATGCTACAACATGCTAAAAATTTTCATTCTTTGCAGAATTGAATATGCCGAGACATCCAAGATCCCAACTGTCAGCAGTTTTTGAAAAAAGCAGAGAGGATCATAAAGTTTATGCAAGATCTATGCATTCTGCAGTGAAAGATGTTGTAGAAAATCAAATGACATTGATGAGTGCATTCAAAAAGCATGGTGTAAGCAAGTCACTTTACAGCGGAAAGTGAAGAAGTTCAAATTAGCTAATGAAGAAAATACAAATGATTTTAAATTCGGACGAAGCCATGGTTTCAAACCAATATTTACAAGTAGAGAGGAGCAGCTATTAAGCGAGTATATAATTGAAGCTTGTGAAATGTGCTACGGCTTAACATTATTAAAGACTCGTGAATTAGCTTACAAGTATGCCATTACNATACAAATGATTTTAAATTCGGACGAAGCCATGGTTTCAAACCAATATTTACAAGTAGAGAGGAGCAGCTATTAAGCGAGTATATAATTGAAGCTTGTGAAATGTGCTACGGCTTAACATTATTAAAGACTCGTGAATTAGCTTACAAGTATGCCATTACTAATAATAAAACGGTGCCCCGAGCTTGGCACGAGAAGAAACGAGCTGGAGTCGAATGGATGAATAATTTTAGGAAACGACATCCTATGTAAGCAACTAGCCTTGGTAGGGCGACCAGCTTCAACAAGCATAATGTGGCTACATTTTTCAGCAACTTGAGAAATGTGATAACGAAACATAATATCCAGTCGAACCAAATATACAATTGTGATGAGACTGGTGTCACCAATGTGCATAAGCCCGGGAAGGTACTTGCTAACATTAAACAAAAACAAATTGGAAAAGTGACAAGTGCTGAACGAGGCACATTAATAACAATGTGCACCGCAATATGCGCTAATGGAACTTTTGTGCCTCCATTCCTTGTATTCCCAAGGAAAATATTTAAGCCTTTCATGCTTACTGGAGCTCCTCTAGGATCAGGCGGTGCAGCTTATCCCTCTGGTTGGATGACAGGAGACAATTTTGTGAAGTATATAGAGCACTTTATCAAACACGTGCGATGCAGTAAAGAATTCCAAGTTCTATTAATTCTTGACAACCATGAGCCGTTACGATGTTCGTGTGCTGAATATATGTAAAGATAATGGGATTATTTTATTGACATTGCCGCCCCACTGCAGCCATAAATTACAACCGCTGGACGTGAGCTGCTTCTTTCTATTTAAAAGTTATTATAATCAAGGAGTTGATGACTGGATGCTAAATCATCCTGCCGTACCTATGACCATTTATGATGTTTGTAGTGTTGTTGATACTGCCTATCCTAAAGCATTTACTCCTGTCAACATTCTCAATGGATTTAAGAAAATAGGCATTGCACCCCTGGATTCCCAATTTTTTTCAGAGAGTGATTTTATGTCATCTTATGTCACTGATAGGCCCGAAGATAGTGAAAATGAAAATGGTGACGAAAATAAGGCTAACGAATGTGTTCAGGATATCAAAGATGTTCAGGATGTAGAAGATGTTCAGGATGTAGAAAATAATCAGGTTGTAGAAGAACCGCGACATATCAGCCCAATTTCTGGCCTATCCAATATAGTAACCCCTCAGCAAATCAGGCCACATGCCAAAGCTGCTCCTAGGAAAACCCTTAGGAAAAGCAGAAAGAAGCTACAGTCATCAATAATAACAGATACCCCCGTAAAAGATGCCATAGAGGAACAGCATAAGGAAAGATTGGCTAAAAAAGTTAAACGTCAAGTTTTTAATGACGACATTAGTTCGAACAGTGATATTAGCGAAGAGATTTGCAACGATTCTAGCGATTTAGAAAGCTTTGCATCAGAATATCAAGATTTGTCTATTCAAAAGCAGGACTATGTTATAATAAGATACATGACAAAAAAAACTGTTAAACATTATGTTGGTCAGATTATTAAGATAAGTGGAGATGAATATAATATCTCCTTTATGAAGAGAATTGTGGCCGACAAATTTGTTTTCCCCGACAAACCCGATGAAAATACCGTAGTAGCAGAAGATATTTTATTAAAGTTGCCCCCATTAGTGGAAGTACAGCTAGGGCTGCTCGCCAATTTATGTTTCCTGTGAATATGGCTAAACTTACAAGAAAACTCAAAATACTGTAAGTATACACATTTTTTACATGCACATTGTGTTAGAAGCGCTACTAGGTCTAACCTAAAGTAGAAAAATAATTGGTAAATTCCTCTCTAATTGCTTTGGCGCTTAAAGTGTACTGGTATGTGTGGCATATCACGAACAGCACAAGTCGTTTCCATATCATTTCTTCATGAATCGATTACAAGTTTATCGTTGTCGTTAGTATCGACGGTTCTTGGCGGTGTATATATACATTGATGATGAAATGTTACTACGTATTAAGTAATTGTGTAGTAATATACATATAAATCATTGTTACAAGAGACTTTTTCTGGACATAACTGAATTGGTTTTTTAAATACGTGAAATTTCGTAGCTACTATTCCAAACGGCAAATTGCATATTTTAGGTTAGGTGTGCGGTACGAGTACGACTTTCATACTTGTTTTTCTTTACATAGAGCCTTGTGTCGTGTGAAAGAATCAAGCTAATCATCGTAAATTATGTCTCTTCCATACAAACAGAAAAGCGAGGTTTTCGAGTTTTTTACAAAAATGACAAATAATTCTTGTATCTGTAATCTATGCGGAAAACAGTATAATACTGATGGCGCAACTACCAATTTAAAAAATCATGTTTTACGTAAACATGAATATGTATATTGCAAGATAAAACAGAGCAACAAAAGATAGATGAACATAAAATAAAAAAACCAAAAATTCACGAGCTGATATGGATACAATTGAACAAGTCATGTCGTCTTCATCTGTAGTTGCTGAGATTGAGGTGGTGTCATGTCAGTTAGTGTATATTTTTTTATATACTGTGCATCATGTTTGTAGATTGAAAAAAGCAGTGATTTCAATTTTAATACAGAAAAGTAGAGATGGGAAAATTCCCAAACTATGAAAATTCCTGGAAAGTTTCCATTGAAAATTCTGGAAATTTTCCGTAATTTTCAAATTTTTTTTTTTTTTGGATCTGGTACTGTGTTCTACATACCATCAGCTTTCCAAGAAGACCAAATACTTATACATCTTTATTTATATTGGTATAAATATTGGAAAACTATAAATTATTAATCATCGGTAAAAATTACAAGCTGTGGGTTGCAGTGCGTAAACACTATACATTATACAAAACTCTATTTATCTTTATTTTTTAACCCTGCGTTACCCGCGGTGTGAGCGAAATGCTCACCTTCATGATATTTTTTTGTTCCCATTTTTTCATTAGCGCATATACGCCATCTAATCCTCCTTCCATGAATCGGGTGCATGCTAGTTAAAACGAAATATCGATTAGTTTTCCGTTAGTCGAGTTATAGACGTTGTAGGATGCGCATGTAGAAAGAGTGAGCGTTTTCCTACCCACGACCAACTTTGTCACATATTTTATAAGAGCTGTGGTAAGTCTTTTTTGTTATATTAGAGTTTTTTACTTACTGACTGTAGTTTTTTAGCGGAAGAAAATAGTTTGGAGGGTTTTGTGCTCATAACCAAATTTAGTCAGTCAGTATTATGTTTCAAGCTTTCAAGCATAGTCGTTTGAAACAAGTTTCATCGAACAACCTTGAGTTCTCTCTTCTTCTATAATTGAGTGCGTCTTATCAATAATCAATAATGTGGTATGATCCAAAAGAACAAGAACATCTCTTAAAAATTTTTGGGGAGTTGGAGCAAGAAGAGGAATCCCAGCAAATTATTCTCGCCAACGTGATGTAGTAGATACAGATAGTGAAGAAGTTAGAGCTTTATTTGGCTTGTTGTATATGGCAGGAGCTCTAAAATTGAAACACACTAATTTGAGGGATCTGTGGAACACTGATGCAACGGCTCCAGAATTCTTTAGGGTGGTTATGTCAAAGATTCTTTTCTATTTGCTTTTACGGGCTCTACGATTCGATGACATTACTTCAAGAGAAAAGCGGAAGAAACTAGACAAACTCGCCCTATTAGAAACATATTTGATAAGTTCGTTGACAGGTGCCAGGCTTGCTACTCGCCAGGTGATAACTACACAGTTGATGAAATTGGAAGGGTTTAGAGGACGTTGTAGCTTTAGGCAGTATACTCCGTCTAAACCTGCCAAATATGGCATAAAAATATTTTCGTTAGCTGACAGTCGTGTTTACTATACCCTAAAGATGGAGATTTATGCGGGTAAGCAGCCACTAGAAAGTCGTTACTATAGCTGAGTTCGGAATAGCGTTTGGTGTTCGCTCCGAGTGCACTTTTACAATTTTACGTTCGGTATGTAGTCGGGGTAGGTAAAGTGTAAAAATTTATAGCGTTCGGTATGTTCTAAGTGCAAATTAGGTGTACATGTGGTGTTAACTCCATAAGCACCACCTTCGAAGCCGGTGCACTTAGAATCACTTTAAAAACTAACCTCATTTATTTATTTATTCATTTATTGTTGCGTCAGTTTTAAATTCGAAATTGCTATTTTCCGTTTCTCTGCGTTGTGTCGACTAGACTTAAATTAATCTGTTCCTGGTATTTTAAAAAATGCCATTCACAATAGAAACCAACGATCACGGATTAACATACGTAAACGAAACCGGAGATATATTGGTTCGTGACTCCGATAAGAAACTTTAGATTGTTGTTTTCTATACTTATATTTATTTAATTGTATTAGATACAGATTCTCAGATTTGGGTGCCCCAAAATCAAATTCATCTTATAGATCAAGGGTCGGCAACTGGCGGACCGCGGTCCAGGTCCGGACCGCGGAAGGTAAAATACTGGACCGCCAAAAATTTTTTGAAAGTATAAATTACTCAAATAAATTATTTAAAAAATGTTTTTTNTATATTGGTTCGTGACTCCGATAAGAAACTTTAGATTGTTGTTTTCTATACTTATATTTATTTAATTGTATTAGATACAGATTCTCAGATTTGGGTGCCCCAAAATCAAATTCATCTTATAGATCAAGGGTCGGCAACTGGCGGACCGCGGTCCAGGTCCGGACCGCGGAAGGTAAAATACTGGACCGCCAAAAATTTTTTGAAAGTATAAATTATTCAAATTAATTATTTAAAAAATGTTTTTTACGTTTAAATGCCAATCTCATCATTGTTTCTAGTATTTTACAATTATGTGAGTGTTTTGAGTTCTTAATTAATAAGCAGATTAAATTTGAGTCCAAATTAAAATAAAAAAATAAGAAATATGAATTTATTTTCTGGACCTCGTTAAAAATTTTCAAAAGTATCCGGACCCCACCTAAAATTATTTGCCGACCCTTGTTATAGATGAACAATCTATGGAATCAGATGATTCCAAGTTGGAGGTACAACTATAATGGGTACAACCTGTACAACTGAGGAAAAAACTCCTGAATGCTCTAAAAATTGGAGCAACGTTAACACGCTTCTACTAATAGATTTGTATAAGAAATACGAACAATCGTTTGATACGGATTTGAAAAAAAATATTTGGCATAAAATTACCAACGATATGAATGTGAAAACTGGAGGTTTGCTATCAATTATAACTGTTGAAAATAAATGGAAAAACCTCAAAAGAACTTATCGCAGTTTGAAGATTAAAATGGATAGAAGTGGTAGTCAGAAAAGATATTGGCAATACTTTAATGCTATGGATGATATTTTAGCTAAAAGGCCTGAAATTACACCCTCAGCAATAGTAAGCAGTTCATTGGGAGTAGTATCTCATCAACCAGGTACTTCTGCTGAGTTGACTACATCTGAAACTGAATCAGAAAATGTTGAAGAATCCGAGGCTATGGAAGGGCCACCAAAAAAAAACATTTTTTAAAAGGAAAAATGCTTTGAATGTCAACGAGAGACATCGGGAAAAATTGGACAGACAGGACAGATTCTTGAATTTATTTGAGAAGTTAGTAGACAAAATGTAAGTTTATTTTAATAAAGCTGCAACATGTATTTGCAGTATTTTTATCTCACCTAATTCAGTACTACTAAGAACTCAAGACCATAATGATTAAGATTTACATTTAATTATACTACATTTGGTAATAAACAAATGTTTATTTTTGTTAGTAATATTTTAAAACTCAAAATAAATTCCTTGTCCTCTTTTAAATTCAACATTAGAGATGATCTCAGTTTGCTACATTTTTAAATCTTTACTTTTTTCAAGTACCTAAGTTTCCAAGACTGAAGATAAAAAAATACCCACATTTATTTTTGTTAAGAACATTTATAATAAAGAAATACGTTCTGTTTTATGATACTTTTATTTTGTAAATTATCCTTATTATTAATGCAAATAAAATTACAGCTAAATTCATATAATTGGAAAAAAGTGTTTACAAATTTTTTTAAAAGCAGTCTAAATTACAAGAGCATTCATAATATAATTTCGCTTTACATAAGCCTGACGATCTTATAAATGTTGATCTACATCTAAGTTATTCTGTGGATTAACCAAACGTTCTCTTCTAATTTCTTCTTCCAAATTGAAAATATTATCAGCATCATCACCTTTCAAAATGCATAAATTATTTAAAATGCAACTCGTAAATATAATATGACAAATATGCTGTGGAATTATGGTTTCAATAAATTATAACCTTCTAAACCTGCCCTTGAGGTGGGCAAAGGAATTTTCAATAATAACCCGAGCCTTGGACAACTTTTGATTGAAATTCTGTTGATCCGGTGTTAGATATCCATTATTTTTAAAGCCTACCAACATTCTTGTACTCAATTTATATGCAAGATCGCCTATCAAATGACTTTTATTTGGAAAATCTCCTGGTGGCCTTTCATTTACTCCTGACTTTAAGAACACACTATAATCATTCAAAGAACCAGCTTCTCCAGCATATATATCGATAAATAACTTTTTGTGATCACAAATTCCTTGCAGTCCTAAAGAATGATATCTTTTGCGATTAACATACGAGTTTGGGAAATTTTTGAGTCGAGTAATTTTTTGATATGAGATCCATCTACCACACCAATTATTCCTAAGAAATAAATATGTACCTTTGTAAGATTTATCAAATTAATTCCAAAATAGAATTAAAATAAAAACATTTTCAACTTACCTGGGATTTAATGTTTCCTAAAAAATGAATCACTAATAGTTCTGCAGCGGTTAGTTGAAGGCCATATAATAATATTATATCTATCATTCATTACTGTAAATGCCCTACAAATTCTATATACTGCTGCCCATGCTGTTGACTTCGAAATTCCAAATCGAGCTTGTTGGTTAAATTGTTTGGCATTTGAATAGTGGCGGTGCGCCCGTGCTGTGGGGAGGGGTGAGCTCGAGGAGGCTGGGGTGACTGCGCGGTCGCGGAGTTAGTAGTTGTACAGACTGTAAGAGAGACGCAATGTTAGAGTGTATACATGTCTGATAAAAAAAAAAAAACATTACTTGTTCTATGTAATAAAGTTATTGCTCTTTATGGTGTACTTAATCAATAAGAAAATAAATAAACATATGGTCCTTCGAGCCGGATGGGAAAAGCAACAAGTAAAAGAGAAAATAGAGAACTTTGGGAAGTTAGTGCGATTTAATTATTGTGCTGCACATTCAAAATAGTCAGACAAAGGCAGGACACAATCACAAGTGTGTGCAACATAACTCAATTAGGTGACAAACATTCGTTGGGACAGTAAAATTCAAGGCAAGGGCAATTTCATCAGAAAATAAAATATTGTGCAACAGCTTACACAAGACATATCTACGTTTCATTTCATTGAGACCACATTGGGACGAACGTGGTGAAACGAAAGACGTGAGAGGGAATCGACACGACTGGCTGCAACAGGGCAAAGGAGGCAAGGCATTCACACTATTGGCAGAGAGCACAGGCTACGGCGCGGTGTGGAGAAGGAACGCGGAGATAACGCCACACAGCACGAAGCGAGGAATTGATCAGCTGTTAGCAAGAACGGAGCGGTTTCAAAGAGGTACGACGCACGACGTTGCAGGCAGTGGCGGCGTAGCAGCAGAGGCAGCACATCGAGGTTGGGTCACGGGTAGGCAATTAAACAGCAAAACAACTACCAAGAAGTAAGTACACTTTATCCATTTCCTTCTGCTTCCTGTAGTATCTTAGGCAGGCTTCCGTTGTTAATGTACTCATTTAGAATAAACCAGGGTAAACGTAATGTCTCCAAAAATGACAGATGCTCATAAAAAACTGATTAAAAAAAGGGAAAAATTTCAGGAACAATTAATAAGATTTAACGCATTTCNTTGTGCAACAGGTTACACAAGACATATCTACGTTTCATTTCATTGAGACCACATTGGGACGAACGTGGTGAAACGAAAGACGTGAGAGGGAATCGACACGACTGGCTGCAACAGGGCAAAGGAGGCAAGGCATTCACACTATTGGCAGAGAGCATAGGCTACGGCGCGGTGTGGAGAAGGAACGCGGAGATAACGCCACACAGCACGAAGCGAGGAATTGATCAGCTGTTAGCAAGAACGGAGCGGTTTCAAAGAGGTACGACGCACGACGTTGCAGGCAGTGGCGGCGTAGCAGCAGAGGCAGCACATCGAGGTTGGGTCACGGGTAGGCAATTAAACAGCAAAACAACTTACCAAGAAGTAAGTACACTTTATCCATTCATTTCTGCTTCCTGTAGTATCTTAGGCAGGCTTCCGTTTGTTAATGTACTTATTTAGAATAAACCAGGGTAAACGTAATGTCTCCAAAAATGACAGATGCTCATAAAAAACTGATTAAAAAAAGGGAAAAATTTCAGGAACAATTAATAAGATTTAACGCATTTCTGGATGACATTTCAGACGAAACTAAAGGGCAATTAAGGGAGAGGCTATCAAAGTTCGAGGAATTGTGGGAATCATTTAATGATATACAATTGGAATTGGAATGTTTGGGAGATGAAGATGTGGAACAAATTCAATTAGAATTTGAAGAAAACTATTTTAAAATAGTAACAAGGGCAAAATCCTTCATGGGAGAATATACAAAGGCTAAATTAGACTCTAATTTAAGGGCAAGGATTTTAATAACAGACAAGGCGGGGGAAGGTGACGGTTCAGCCAAGGTTAAGTTACCTAAAATAGAACTATCTACATTTTCGGGAGCATATGATGAATGGGTACAATTCTATGAAATATTTACCTCTTTAATAGATAGTAATGATAATTTACCAGCAGTAGAAAAGTTTTACTATTTAAAATCATGTTTAAAAGGGGAAGCTGGGAAAGTTATACATTCATTGGAGCTGTCTTCAGAAAACTATAAAGTTGCTTTAGGGTTGTTAAAGACTAGATTTGAAAATAAAAGGGTTATTATTCAAAAATATGTAAAATGTTTATGTGACATTCCTTTAATAGTTAAAGAATCGTATGTACAATTAAGGAAATTGGTAGATGAGGTACAAAAAAATATAAGGGCACTTAAGGGTTTACAGCAACCAGTAGATAATTGGGATGTATTATTAATACATTTAATTACCAATAAATTGGATGGGGGAACTAAAAGAAAATGGCTTAGTGAGGTTGAAAATAAACATTCATCAAATTCATTACCAACAATGAAGGAGTTCTTGGAATTTCTTTCTCATAGGTGCACTGTATTGGAAGCATTAGATACAAATAAATCTAGTGAAGGGGGTAAGGCAGCAGATAATTCTGCAAAATACAAAATTTCAAATAAGGGTACAGGGTCGTCCTCAAGGTCATTTTTTACAAACAATCAAT
Source organism: Anoplophora glabripennis (assembly GCF_000390285.2). NCBI lineage: Eukaryota > Metazoa > Arthropoda > Insecta > Coleoptera > Cerambycidae > Anoplophora > Anoplophora glabripennis. The sequence goes on along the minus strand of NW_019416579.1, from coordinate 743,287 downwards.
CGTGTGTAATTTGTGAGGAACAACATTTTATATATTCTTGTAAAAAATTCTTGGACATGACAATTGATAAGCGAAGAAATGAGGTACAGAGATTAAGGTTATGTTGGAACTGTCTCAGACCAGGGCATGGGGTGCAAAAATGTACTTCCGGAGGATGTAGGAAATGCGGTAAGAAACATAATTCACTACTTCATGAAGAGGTAAAAAGGGGTCAAGGTAATGGGCAAGGGTCAAGTAATGTGTCAAGTGAAGGTGTCAAACAGGGACCAGGTTCGGTAAATCAAGAGGCGGATGTACAGGGGGAATCATCAGCGGTTGTTTCTCATTGTTCAGTCAAATCAAATGCTGAGGTGCTTTTATCTACAGCTAAGGTGCTTATCAAGGATAAGTTTGGCAACTTTAAAGAATGCAGATGTTTGTTAGATTCAGGGAGCCAATCAAATTTCATTTCTAAAGAACTTTGTGATAGGTTAGGTATCGAAAAGGAGCGTACTAATATTCCAGTTGTGGGCATTAATCAAACGGGTACAAGAGTTCAAAATATGGTTCATTGTACATTAAAATCAAGGTTTAATGGGTTTACCATTCATGCAACATTTTTGGTAGTGAACAAGATTACGGAGAGGCTTCCGGTGGTTCTAGTGAAGAAGGATAAGCTAAGCATTCCTGAAAACTTATCATTGGCAGATGATAGTTTTGAAATACCAGACAAAATTGACCTTCTTGTGGGTGCTACAATTTTCTGGGATCTTTTGTGTGTAGGGCAGATAAAATTAGGGAAATGTCTACCAACTCTACAAAAAACAAAATTGGGTTGGGTAGTTTCAGGAAACATACCATGTGATCAAAAACAGTGTCGCAGTCAAGGGGTTTCATGTCACTTTTCCTCAGGGATTTCCGTTCAACAACAGTTGGAAAAATTTTGGACAGTTGAAGAAGGTTTTTTGGAAAATAGGTTGTCTTTAGAGGAACAAGAATGTGAAAGGTTTTTTCAGCAAAGTGTTAGGCGTAATAATGAGGGAAGGTTTGTGGTTCAGTTACCATTCAAGGAGTGCATTTCAGAATTAGGTGAGTCTAGGGAGATAGCAGAAAAAAGATTAGAATTACTTGAAAAAAGATTTTCAAAAACCAGGGAATTAGAACAACAATATAAGGGGTTCCTACAGGAATATGAAAACCTAGGGCATATGTCAAGGTCAACAGATCTAGGAGAACAGGGTTTCGGTTATTTTCTTCCACATCATGCGGTATGTAAGGATGCTAGCACGACGACTAAAATAAGGGTGGTTTTTGATGCCAGTGCTAAGACTACCAGTGGATTGTCACTTAACGATACTTTAAAAATTGGGCCTGTAGTGCAAGATGATCTGTTCTCGATTCTCATTCGTTTTAGGTTGTATAATGTGGTAATTACTGGCGATGTAGAGAAAATGTATAGGCAAATTTTGGTCGATGAGTCACAAAGAGATTTTCAAAGAATTTTATGGCGATCAGATTCAAGCAAGTCAATTCAGGAATATACTTTAAATACCATCACATATGGGATGTCCGTATCTCCGTATTTAGCAACAAGGTGCTTGCGGCAAATCGGTCTAGATTGTCAAAATCAATTCCCGCAGGCAAGTAACGCAATTCTTAACAGTTTTTATGTTGATGATTTATTGTGTGGTGCAGACACGATAGNACAGTTCAAGAATTAGATGAGTCACTTCATCGTCTCGTCAAATTATCACAGTTGCAGAGTTTCCAAGTAGAAATTCAGGCGTTGCAGAGGTCAAGACTGATATCAGGTTTTAGCTCTCTAAAATCATTGAATCCGTTTTTGGACAATCAAGGTTTGCTTCGGGTAGGAGGAAGAATTTCAAGGTCGAACTTAGCATTTGAAGAGAAACATCAATTAATTCTTCCGAAGGGACATGATTTGACAAGGCTAATAATACTGAACGAACATCACAAGCAACTTCACATGGGAGCTAATGCTCTTTTAGCTACAATTAGGTTGAAATATTGGCCTATAGCAGGGCGGAGTACAGTTCGTAAAATATTATCCAAATGCTTAACATGTTTTAGGGCTAAGCCAAATGTGGGTAAATTTCAGATGGGTGACTTACCAAGGCATCGAATTGTGCCTTCCCGACCGTTTTCACATTGTGGTGTAGATTTTGCAGGGCCGTTCAATACAAAGGCAAGTTATTTGAGAAATGCAAAGGTGGTGAAATCATACTTCTGTATTTTTGTTTGTTTTTCCACTAAAGCTATACATATAGAGGTGGTCAGTACATTGTCCACTGAGGGATTTCTAAATTGTTTTAAAAGATTTATATCACGCAGAGGTAGACCTAATCATATGTACTCAGACAATGGGACAAATTTTGTTGGTGCAAGTAACCATTTAAAGGAGATCTCTCAATTTCTCAATTCCAATCAGAATAACTTTTCGGAATTTTTCACGAATGAACACATTATTTGGCACTTCATGCCCCCATATTCTCCGCATTTTGGTGGTCTCTATGAGGCAGCAGTTAAATCGGCTAAATATTACGTTAAACGGGTTGTGGGTGAAACTGTTTTAACCTTTGAGGAATTGAGCACTGTCATGTCACAAATTGAAGCTTGCTTAAATTCCCGACCCATGCATCCCCTCTCAGATGATCCTTCCGATCTTAACGCATTAACCCCTGGACACTTCTTGGTGGGGACTCCATTAATTGCATTGCCTCAAGAAGACTTAACTAGGGAAGTTCCCGGAAGATTAACAAGGTTCAGACTACTAACACAAATGACTCAACACTTTTGGAGAAGGTGGTCACGAGACTATCTGTCTCAACTACAATCCAGACATAAGTGGCAATTTCCACAAGACACTTCGATCAAGGTTGGTTCTCTAGTGCTATTGGTAGAGGACAACACACCTCCGTTGTACTGGAGATTGGGAAGGATTACAGAACTACACCCTGGTAGCGACCAAATAACTAGAGTTGTGTCGGTAAAGACAGGTGCGGGCGTGTTTAGACGGGCAATTACGCGAGTGTGCCTTTTACCGGTAGAAACTGAAAGGGATCAAAAAAATTAATACTGCAACATTGTTCATTTAAGAGTTTACTATTTGGTTTGTAACCTATTAGTTATAAGAATAATATGTATTGTATATTTAGGTTATGTTAATGTATTGAAAGGCGGGCTTTCAAGGCCGGCGGTATGTTGGTTAAATTGTTTGGCATTTGAATAGTGGCGGTGCGCCCGTGCCGTGGGGAGGGGGTGAGCTCGATGAGGCTCGAGTGGCTGCGCGGTCGCGGGGTCAGTAGTTGTACAGACTGGAAGAGAGACGGAGTGTAAGAGTGTATACATGTCTGATAAAACCCATAACATTACTTGTTCTATGTAATAAAGTTATTGCTCTTTATGGTGTACTAATTCAATAAGAAAATAAATAAACATTGATGATTCGATATTTACTATACTAACATGTACATACTAGCTATTGGGAATAATAAATATTGTATTAAATAACAAATAGCACAAGAATATTTTTCGAAAACTTACCTGCAGTTTTATACAACATTGAATATTCACATACGTTGCACGATCGTTTACAGACTAATAAAGGATTGTTGCACTATGACAGCACAAATGAATATTGTAGAAAATGTATTATTTATTTTTTATACATTATTTGTCAAATGTTCACTGTTATTGCCTGATGCCAGACAATAAACTAATGATCCATCAATGATCACTGTAGTCTAATCCATTGCGCTTGTTTAAACAAGTTATAACAAGTAATTTGCATAAGCGCACGTTCGCGAAAACTCGGTTAGTTAATATTTGGGTTGACTATCTATGCGTATCCTTTTATAAGATTTTATATTCTAGTTCTAAATAATTTTTTGGTATAAATATAGTTGTTTATAGTTATTATTTAGTTCTACATTAATGAAGATACAGTTAAAGATATAAATCAATATATTTGTAACGTAATACATATTATTTTCCATTTAAATATGATATTCATATTATTAATCTTATAAATAATTATATGATATACAATATTTGATGAATTTGAAAATATGTATGAGTGTTAGTAATACTAAATAGTAAAAATTGTAACAAATAATGAATGAATAACGTTTATTCGATTATATGCACGACAGCGCCTATATCTATATATAGCGATACGTAGGGGTGGCGCGTGGGCACTAGCGGCCGAAATTCAACTGCAAATTTAACGGGTTAAAAAAAGGGGCGGGTTTAAAAAAATACTACATTAAAGTATAAGTCTCGAAGATCATTTTGCGCTTTTGAACGTTCCGAAAGCTTTGGTAGGAGCTGAGATATGAATTTTTAAAGTTGGCAACTTTTAGCCATTTTTCGACCTTAAATCGCCCCTAGCTCGAAAAGGAAGCGTTCTACGAAAAAATGTCAAGAGACAAAAAGTGTTTATTTTTGCCCAATTTACCTTAGAAAATTGTTTGCAGAGCGTTTTTTTGCAATATTTTTATTTTGCAACTTTTTTGTTAATAACAAATTACCTGCCACTCGGACACAAAGATGTTACTTAGGTATTTTGTTCGCAATAACTCAATGCATCGATTACAAAAGGTTTCATCCTGGCCTTTCCTCGTGGTCGGTGACCTTGATTTTCTAAGCATCTTTTTAGGGGTGGACCGTTCGTCTGTTACTTTCGTTGTTTCAAAGCAAAACAAAAAATATATTAGTTCAAGGTGATAAATCCCAGTATAGAGAAGCCAGTCAACCTAGGGAGAAGAAATGTTCCTCATTGAAAAGTTTTAATTGATAATCTAGGTAATACCCATAAAGAAAATTGTTCTCATCGAATACTCCGGACCTATAATGAGAAAACGGATTGAATGGCCGATTAAAGAGATTTTGCAGCGGAAGGTGTAGAAAGATACCCGTCGGAGCTACAAATCAAGATATCCCCAGATTTACAAGGAGTGCAGGGATAACGTATCACTTAAATTCTATGGAACTAGATTTTACTATTTTTGCAGCAGTTTGACTATCTCAGCAGGAGTCAGAAACTATTTATCTACGACAAATTTACTATCGTGACCTCTCGACTAGAGAAAATTAATGTTTGACAATAAAATGCATTTAAAAAGATAAATCTACGAGGCTATCGGGATAGATTTATATATTTACATTTGGTATAAATATAGAACAGTAATACTTATATTTCTTAATTTAGTTTGGACAGTAAAATAGACTAACAAATTGATTTTGATAGTCAACTATTAAAAATTTTCTATTTTTATTCATGATCAAATCTTAAAAAGTACAATTTCTGGTTCTTATAATAGTTCTCATTAGTAGACGTAACATTTGATCTAGGGACAATCGTCAGAAGTGCCTATGGTATATGGGGGTTTTTTGAGTCGCTGATCACGAATCCGAGGTCGGTTAAGCTCCATCACATCAGGTTCAAGGTGATTTGAAAGTCAAATCATGAAATGACCTCCAAAAAATCTGGAAAAATGCATGCTTATGTTTCAGAGGTCACTGAACCCGAATCCGAGGTTTGTTTACCCCTACGATACGCCCTAGAGGTCATTCAAGGTCATTTCAAGATCATTCATGAAGTATTTTGGATAGAAAAGTGAAAATCAGTCTGAAAAATCTGAAAAAATTCGTCTGAATGTTTTTGAGGTCACTGAACGCGAATCCAAGGTTATTTAAGCTACATCACGTCAGGTTCAAGCTGATTTGAAGGTTAAATTTAGAAAAAGTTGTGTAAACATTTTTTAAAAATGTATTGAAGTGTTTTCGGGGTCACTGAGTTGATCTGGAGGTTATAAAAGATCTTCAAAGAGTTTCCATCTGTCTACGTATAACTATCTACATGTTTGTATAGTCTCTTTTTCTGATGGTTTACTTTCGTTCTACTATTCTGATTAAGAAAGTTGGCATATGACTATCCCATACGTTGACACGGTGAAAATGAATCACGCGTTACATATATCATTAAGTCATAAATTCTTTCAGCATTTTATGTCTTTCAGTTACGCAAGTGGCTTGTGTTAGCGTTTGTATGGAGATATTATTATGTTGTGGACGCCTTTATTTTTATATTTTATGTTGTTGTTATTGTTATGAGACTCTCTTAGCGTGTGTGTTCCTTTTTTATTTTATTTCTGTTTGTATTAAAATTTTATATATTGATTTCTTACTCTAATTTCTTTAAATGAAAGATATGTTGTATGTTACAAAAAATCGATATATTACAAGATTTTACGGGTCGTGGGTTTTTTACAATTTGCAACTGTTATATTCCTTATATTAGATTCCTCAAACAAGAAATTTTGCCCCTAAATTTTACTGTTACAGTGCATAATAGTGTTTTATAATGTAAGTAGTTAAATTGGTTGACTAGAAATTGTGCATTGATTACACATAAATGCAGTGGAATTTTTAATGTAGAAATTTATATAGCGCTTTAGTTTTAAATTTGCAAATTTGTTTAGCTAATTGTCGACACTTACGATCGTAGATTTATTGCTGGTTATTTAATCTGCATGTAACCGCGCTGCATTGTAAATCCTCCTACACATAGTCGCACTGGTCTGTAGTTTCCTCGTTGAAAGTTTCCTTATATGTTTCTTTTACTGGAATTCCTCCAGATGAAACTGCACTGCACTATTTTTTTTTAATAAATAGATTTCACTTAACACTTTTTATTTATGCTTGCTAACCTTGTTCAAATTTGTTGTTTTTGAATTACTTGTGTTGATGTTGCTCAATGACTTTTCGAACTTATGTCACTTCAACTAATATGACTTACAGACTTTTGATAGCTGTATCTGTTCACCATCAAGATGGCTTGATAAGTATACTATTTTCACTAACTTGTTGATTTTAATTGATAGCAATTGTTTTTTCTAGGAGCAAACTAACGATGTTACTGCTACAGGTAAACATGGAAGACTGGCTACTTCGAGCCCGGATATTAGTTTTAATAAACGTGAAAAACAAGTGAAAGTATAGCAACAAATAACAAACATTTTTGAAATTTTATTTATGTAAAATATACTTCATAAATGACCTTGAATGACCTCTAGGGTGTATCGTAGGGGTAAACAAACTTCAGATTCGGGTTCAGTGACTCCAAAACATAAGCATGAATTTTTTCAGATTTTTGGAGGTCATTTCTTGATTTGACCTTCAAATCACCTTGAACCTGATGTGATGAAGCTTAACCGACCTCGGATTCGTGATCAGCGACCCAATAAAAATCTATATACCCTAATCACTTCTGATCAAATGTTGACCTGTGTAATGATTAAAAAAAGCGCTTCTGCAACATAAAATTCTTCTACTTCCTGTAGATAGGTTCCATTAAAATCCCATAGCACTGCAGTCTTATCATGTGTATTGTTCGTTTCACCTCTTTAGCAAGTAGCTTTGTCCTTTTAACAATCTCGAAAAGTTTCCTTGCCGACACTTCTCTCAGCTCATCGGGTTAAAAAAATGGTTTTAGACACTCGCTCAAAATCTGCAAAAGTAGAAGAAGAGATAGACAACTAATAACAGCCGCTTTCTAATACTAAGGCACAATTTTTTTTTGACCGTACTTCTCTTGTTAGAAGAGGTAGGTCAATATTTAACATAATTGCTCCTTTATGCAAAAATTTATTATAAAAACTGTTGCCTTTCTGGAGTTGAATCGAACCAGGTCGAAGCTCTCCCACTCCGAGACGGTTTTTATCTTAATTTCAATAAAACAAACCGTTACTTCGCATCCTGACCCGCCGGCTGTAAAATTACAGGATGTTAATGAGCGCTTCATCTGTATAAACGCACACTAAATCTTCTTTTAATATATTCCTCTGTTTACAAACTTCCTTCTCGCCATTAAGACGTTACACTTTTTCACTGGAAAACTTTCACATCTGCTTTGCATGCTGCTTAGTCTGCCTTTTTATGCATAGAGTTGTCACCTCCAAACTCATTTATAATTCGAATACTTGCGAACGCCGCCTGGAAAACCCTAATTTATGCCGGGTAGTGCAAATACTTCATTTGATTCATTAGTGACTTGTTTTTGAACTGGGATGAAATATGCGGCGGATGTGGATAGAAGTAGATTCCCGCTGTGGTTTAATTTTATTTCAATTACACTTAAAGAATCGTGTGAAGTGCCAGCCAACGTTTAATACAGTTTACTCTGTTTTCTCCCGAGTGGAGGGCTTTCCATGAAAGCAAATTAGTTTCTGGGAAAAATATTTTATACCTGAAATAGAATTTCGCTTCAAAGGGCAACAGCTGAAGCCCCAGGCAAGAACTTTAGAAAATATTGTATGTTAATTCTTTATGAAAATACATGTACAGTCCGTGCAATATTTGTTAGAAAGAATTCCAAGAAAAGAATAAGCCAATAAAGTTCGCTCTGGGAACTACTGTAACATTTTACCGCGGCAGCGGTGTGCCTTGAAATTTACCACGTTAATTCGGTTAATTCTAAGAATTTGAATAATTTTTTTTTGTTTTAAACACACGCTTAAAAGAAATGACATCTTTAAGAATAAAGTCTATAAAAGTATGTCATGTAATCTACAGGGTGTTTTTAAATGAAGGAGCAAAAATGGTACCAGTTAATGTAGAGCCAAACATAAGAGGATTGAAGTAAAAATACCTTATATGAAAGTTGCACCCCTGAGGCGATATACCCTCTTAGAGGAGGCGATTGAAATTCACATTTTAATTTTTTTCTTTAACATGAGGAATGCTAGAGACACGAAACTTGGTATGAGCATCCTACTAATAAAGAGACAACTTTTCAATATTTGTGCGATCATTGGCGTGTATTTTATAAAGGAGTAAAACAGTCAACCCCATTGCAACATTTTATTAGAAATTTTTTATACGAGGCAAATTATTTATTTAAAAATATTTATGGGGAAGACTGACTTATTCCGCAACTTTTTTACCTCTTGTAATTTTTCGATAAAACCTATAGTTTTCTAGTAAAAAAAATAGATGCGTCATCGTTCACTAAAGGGGTAGGGTAATTGTGAAAATTTGTAAAAATAAAGCAGGTGGATGGCATAACAAATAAATTGTTATTTATCAAATTAATAAATTGACACTTTCTCTCAATAGGATGATAATTTAATAATAACATTAAGAATAATTTGCTATTAAAATGAAAAATGTTTGATAACTTATGACTATGGGACATGTATTAGGTAAAGTTATTTATCTGAAATAAAATTTAATACAACGAAAAACAAGAAATGGAAAATTTAATTTAAAGAATATTTTCGAAATAATTTCCATCTTGCTGCAAACATAACCTAATACGTCTGTTGAAGTTATAACGCTCTCGCACAAACAGTTCTTGGTTATTGCGAAAGTCATCTGCTGCCTGAAATATTCTTAAGCGTAGTTCTTCCAAGGAGGCAACAGGAGTGGCATAAACAATATTTTTTATGTGTCTCCACAAAAAGAAATCCATATGCGTTAGGTCAGGTGAACGTGCAGGACAACAAACAGTGGCATCACGACCACGACCAATCCAGCGATTTGGGTAATTTAAATTTAACTATTCTCTAACGGCAAGTGTACTATGTGCTTGCGCCTCATCGTGCATATATCACATCACCTGACGTATAGCGAGAGGTAGATCCTCAAGTTTCGTTAAAAAATCTAAGATACTCGGCCGCTGCAAGCCTGTGTGGAAGAATAAAAGGACTTACTAGAGTATTTCCTACAATTCCAATCCAAACGTTTAAACTGAAATTATGTTGACATCTTGAAACAAATATTTCATGAGTATTTTCTTCTGACCATGAATGAACATTATGAAGGTTTACGGCACCTACTCTAGGAAAATTTGCTTCATCGGTGAAAAGTATATTCATTAGGAAATTTAAGTCATGCCTGGAAATATTAATGTACCATTGACAAAAATCCATGCGGTTAGGTAAATTAGGGTCATTCAATTCTTGCACGGGTTGATGGTGAAAAGGGTATAAACGATTTTCATTAGCTATTTCATGTATAAATATTATTTGCCATAATTATTCTGATAATAAATTAATCAATTGGTACTAATTATTGGTTGACAGAAAGTGTCAATTTATAAACCAAAAATTGATGCAAGTTTTATCATGAGATATTTAGTGTCTGGAGCTTCATAAAAAAAATGTATTAATTTGTTCGCCAATATCCGACACTTTTCCGTTTTAAAAACGAAATAAGTCTTTTATATGTTATGTCATGTTTCCGCGACTTCTAGGGCAACAGATCTAAAGTTGATGGAATAATAAAATTGCTTTCATTTCCCATATTTTCGTCTTTTTTTAGCTACAAAATTTATTTAAGGACAGCTTCAATTATAGTTACTAATAAACAATTTTTAACGATTTTACTTACTAACTGTTATATAGTACCTGACTTAATATAATTATACAGGGTGTTAATGAACTTATCTCAAAAATTTAAAGGGGTGAAAAAGGAGCAAAAACTGAGTTAACTGATGTCACACACTTGCATCGGAAGTTTAACGTCATAGAGAAAAGCTAATTAAATATGTGTTTGAAACTGTTACTTACAAAAAATTCTGTAACACTTTTTACGAGTTTGTAGGTTTTTTAAGAAACCAGACTGTATTCGAAAGTTACTTTGTAATACATTGTTTGTAGTGATTGCTGTGCTGTTTTTCGAGAGTACTTCCAAGTTTTCCATTGAAAATGGCGTACTTATTTAGCAAACAAAGAATCCTTAATATCGAGGAGATGATTTTAGATCTCGTCGAAGAAGATCCACATCGTAGCACCAGAAATATCGCACAAGTAAATATTTCGCATCCTGTTGAGTGGCGACATTACGAGAAGCTCAGTTGTAATCATTTCATATTCAACGTGTTCAAGCGCTTACTCCTGAGGCTTTTCCACTACGTCGAGGTTTTTGCAAATGGTTGCTTCAGTAACATGCAGGAAATCCTCAATTTAAAGCTCAAATACTTGTTACAGATGAAGCATGTTTCAGTCGAAATGGTGTGCGTAACGCCCACAACACTCACTACTGGACTATCGAAAATCCACACGAAATAGGTCGCGGTGCCTTTCAGCAACAGTTTTCAGTGAACATGTGGGTCGGTATCGTTAATGACACTTTAATAGGACCTTTTGAATTGCCTAGACGTTTAGAGGGTGCTTCATATCTAGATTTTTTGCAAAATAGCTTGCTGGAGTTGCACGACTTTCTAAAAATTACTTTTCCCGATCGCTGGATAGGCCGCGGCAGCCTAGTTAGATGCCCCCGCACCCCTCGGTCCCCGGACCTCACCCCTTTAGCCTTCTTTTTGTAGGGATATGTGAAAAATGTTGTGTATTCCACGGAAGTTCGTGACATCTATCAACTGCGACATCGTATTGCTGAAGCTTGTAATACGATTCGAGAGGACCTGGCAATGTTGCAATGCTTGCGAGCGAATTGGATACGTGGCGCTGAAGCTTGTGTGTAAGTAAATGGTAGATACATCGAACATATTCTATGAAAATCAGCAGTTCTCAAAAGGTGGCTCCTTGCAATGTTGAGGTAAGTCAGATTTTAAAATTACATTTTACTCAACACAAAGCCGTGTATTTACCTCATTGTGACATAAAGAATATGCGGCAAAAATATTTGACATATTATCACATATAATACGAACGAGTGGCTTAGTGCCAACCCGTCCGACACGTAAGCGGTAGATTGGGAGTTCAAACCTACAGACGGCATTTTTTTTTAATGAGTTTAAAAAAATATTGTATGATACATTTGTTAAAAGTGATTTTATTTTGTTCGTGGGGTTGCTCCACTCGATCCGCAATATTCCTCACATAAAATAAAATGTAACTTTTAACACTTGTCGTATCACACGTATCATAAATAATTATTATATATAAAAAAGCTAGTGAAATGACACAAACTAGTGTTAATAAAAAAATACAGCTAGCTCCAACTGTAATTATAAAAGAAATCTAAAAACAGTGCGCAGCCAAGTTTTTGATCTATTAACTTTGATAGTTCAGATTCAGGTTCTGTTGTGAGCGTCGTTTATTCACAAATGAATCCTAGATCATTAACGTCGCTTATACAGAGAGTTCGAGAATGTTGGACCGGATTCTGAACGTACCCTGTCTCAATTGCTATCAAAACTGATTTCCGTTTGCTAAAATTACTTTCTTTTCCAATGTCAATTGTGCGATTTCAGGGTGTTCTGTGGCGATTTCATAATTTGACGCTCTATTCATTGGCGCACGGATTTTTTGGCTTGGATATTATTTTGTAGATTTTGTTGTTCCCTGATATATTTTACGACATTATAAAACAATATTTTTCAATACTACAGTTAGAGAAGGTGGATGTTATACGCGAGTAATTAATTTATTGCGTATATCGGTTTTTTAATTTTAGGTTAAGAATATCACATTTTCATTAGAACATGATAAATTTCTTCTGGAGGCCTATTTTCGTAGAGGACAAAACAATGATAATTGTTGGAAATATTCGATGAATTCGTGTCATTTACAATTTCAAGAACAATTTCCAAATGACGAAATTGATTATGAAATTTTTTCGAGGCACGTGATGAGATTAGTGGAACGCTTTCATAACAGTGGAAGTGTTTGTAGAGGAAAATCTCCAGGCAGAAAGTCTATTCTCAAAGATGAAGTCTTGGAAGATGTCGAAAACCGCTTACGAGCTAGTCCAACCAAATCATTACGTCAGTTATCTGCTCAAACAGATAATAACAAATATTTATTCTAAAATTTGTATCATTATTCCTAAATTGGAAAACGTATGCAATATTGTAATTGGTTTAACGAAAATGACGACGATATTCTAGATCTTGATCTAACATTTTTTTCTGATGGAGCATGGTTTCATTTATGTGGGTACGTAAACTCCCAAAATTATCGCTCTTCGAACACAGAAAACCCTAATATTTTGCGTGAAACAACTCTGCACCCTATTAAACTTGATATTTGCGTAGCTATGTCACGTAGAAATCGAACCATATTTTTTCCGTGAAAATATAACTGGAAAGGTATATCGGCAGCAAATATTGTTACTATTTTTTGGGAAACTTCACGACGATGAAATCCATCATGCAGCGCCGGACTGGACATAGAGAAAAAAATGGAAACATTTAATTAGATATATTTCAAAAATTTGAAACTTTTTTAGAATGGAAAGCAAAAAAAAATTCAAAAATTTAGTCGCTTTTTAAACTTTATGTTTATCCAGTTAAATTATTCCGAGTTGATACCTTTAATGTTACTGTAGATACATGCATTTCTGCGCTTTGACACAGTTAATAATAAATTTTATGCTGACATTGAGGTCTTAGATCCTCGAAGCTTTGACGATAAAAAAATAATAAAGGTTTAAAATTGCCTGCCTTTGAAGAACTCTGTGAAAAATTGCAATTTTTTAATCCAGATACTTCTACCGAAAAAGCAAGAGAAGAAATGCTACATTTAACAAATAATTAGCGAAAAATTAAATAGTCACTTTTGAACGAATACGAACAAAATGACGACGTGGATAATAGTGATATTGAGCTTTTAACCGTTAATGATGGTGACATAGATGATGATGAAATTACTTCGAATATTAAAGACAAAGTAAAGAAAAACAAACAAAAATCTTGCAAAGACTGTGCTGTGTGCTGCTACAGAATTTTAAACAAGTACAATCTTCTGACGAGCACTTATCCAAAGCTTAATTTAGCATACAGATATCTCCTAACTCTTTCTTTTACGCAGATAGCTTGTGAGCGATTGTTTAGTATTTTAAAATTTATCAAAAATCGGTTGCGAAAAAATTAGAAGCCTTTATACTTATGAACTCTGAAAAAGATTTAAAATATCCCGATTGACGCAGTAACTGACTTACTAACTTCAAAACGTCCAAGTTTTAGAAACAAGCTTTTTCTATAATATTGTGGGTACACATGTTCGCAAGTGACCCATTTTCAAGGATTACGTCAAGAGCGCCGCCGGACGCACCACAGGGTTCCCGGAAGATGACCCCGGCAGAGTGGCGCCAAGGACCAGGGACTTCTGCCAGCGACTACCAAGCTACCTAGGACCGACTCCACACACAACGGACTCTTCAGCGAACATTCGCCCGGTCAACACGTCTTTTTCTATACAACTTAGTTTTCAATAAAATACTTTATTATTACCGTTGAGAGAGCATTTTACTCTTGCTGTACAGCGAAAGCAACCCTCAATATTATTTTCAGATTTGTCAGACGTATTTTAATCGAAATTATTGAAATGATTAAAATTAAGTTTCACATGTGTATAATCTTTTGTATACTATTAGGTTAATATATATGATTTAACAATACGCTTTCCTTGGTTTTATTTTTGTACAAATAATTGTGGTTTATTCTAGAATTAAATTCTTAGATTACAGCTCTCATATTTTCATGTCTTATTTAATAATAGAATACAAAATCGTATTCTATGGTTCAAGCTTGATGGATTCAGAAAAGTCTCTAGTAAAAAGTTACCGAGTAAAGCGCTTAAAAGTAGTCGAATGCAAGTTTAAATTATCCACTGAAAAAAATAAAAGAAATTATAAACTAATTGATGGATAAAATAAATAAAAATTTTCTCAACTTTGGAAAACTCGACATAAATAACGACTATTTGAAAACTGTACACTAGAAAAACCCGTTTACTTTTTACTATGGCAAGTCAAGTCAGTTTAGAATTTTTTAGGGCCGCTAGTTTGATAAATTCCCGGGCCGCTTTTTTCTCCTAGTCCGGCGCTGCCATCGTGGATACTTCCAGCTCACACCTTTAACGAGACTTTAGAGTTGATTAGAGAGTATTATGGTGATCGAATAATTAGTCGAGGTAGATGGCCAGCACGTTCTCCTGACCTTACACCCCTAGACTACTATTTATTTGTTTTTTTTTAAATTCACGAGGCAATTACTAATGAAATAGGAGTATTACACAAAATGTTTTACAGAATGTATTTAATAATATGAAAAGGGGAATTAATACTTGCTTGAACAACAATGGACATCATATTGAACATTTATTGTAAAAATATAGATATTTTTATGAATTTTATGTAATTTTAAGGTAAAATATTCAATAAAATGTGAAAAAATTCCAATTACTCTGTTATTACATATTACATGTAACTGTTGTTTATTGCTCTCGGTCATACAGACAATCCTACCATCTAACATAATCAAGTACTTCCAACTGCTTGCATTTGCTTGAAGCAAACGTTTTTAAGACACTTTGCTGCATTTCGCAACAGCTAACGAAAATGTCGAGCGTAAATTTTTGAGCTGGATCGCTTGCGCTGGATATTCAGAAGTGTGAAAGCTGTAGCTGCAAAATAATCGTCTTTTAAACATACAGCAGTTTCCTTTAATGAAAAACAGCAGCTTGGAGCGTATCGCTGTATAGCTGAATCGTCTTAGATGCCAGAAATGTTGCAACAATAGTGCTTCTCTTTTAAAATTAAGTAAAAACTTTTTAAAAATAAAAAACTGCTGCAGCACTTAAAGTCGTTATTCAAAATTAGCTACATCAAACTTTGATTTAAACGTTTTTCTAATTGTAAATGAAATAAGAATTTTGGAAAAGTTAGGCTAAACCTACATCTGATTCTGTCATCCTCTTTAATAATAATAATAACATTTATTGGCCCATCAGTATTGTTTAATGTGTGAAATAACTGATTTTTGTTAAATTTTTACAATAACCTAATTTATTTGACGTTTGAACGTAATTATTTGTTTACCATTAAAATCCCACAATCTGCTCTCATGATTCTAGTATTGGTGTCAAAAACTGGTATGCCGCACATTAAAAATCAGTATTGTAGTATAACAACCCTAGGTGCGATCAAAAATATATATATAAACATAGTTGTGGCCAAAAATATGTGATCGTCATAAGGAATACCTACGTTGTGTGTATCTATTTTTTTTAATTGACGGGAAGGCGCTAGCTACTAACTTTTTTAGAGGAGATGTATGGTTTAATTTTATAAAACATAGACAAAGTAAATACACCTAACTTTATTATTTATGTACAACAATCTTCAAATTAAACAAGTGACAATAGAAAGAACAAAAACATTAACAACCATTTAACATAAAATGAGAGTGTCAGGCTCACCTAGAGCTCCTGTGGGGAAAGAGCATGACAGAGGAACCCACGATCGTTGCTCTTACCACCCAAATATAAATACAAAACAACCGCTAACCAAAGGCACAAATTAAGAACCTATGCTAATGATAAATAAGACCCGTCTCATTTAATGTGTCACTAAATGTCATCTGTTACCTCATATTAGTCATACACACTTCCAAGTAAAACTGAAGAGGTTTGGTGTTAGTTAGCCGGCAGGGCCGGAAGGTACTGGAGTCCCATACGGGAGGCAATCCAGCTATAGTTGAGATTTCGGAAGATCCTTCATAACACTGGAGTCCCATACGGGAGGCAATCGAGCTTAATCCAGATTCGTTCCGCACGGGCGAAAATGTTAGTAAACTCAACAAGGCTCGTATAGACGTATGACATAAAGTGAGCACAAGAAATCAAAGAACAACCTAATCATGATAAAACAAGTTAAATGTGAAACAAAGAAGTCGTTAATGCAATATCTGGGCAGTCACGACAATATACATATTTTAACATGTAATAAATAATGAGCAATCTTTAATAATAATTGTAACAACCTTATCTTAGAAAAATATACGCCCCTGAGCGTAACACAATGAAAGCCAAACATACAAAGAACCACTATCATGAAACATCTAGGTTTTTCGAACAACGTTATCATGACAAAAACAAGTTAGATGTGAAACAATGAAGTCGTTATGGTAATGTCTGGCAATCACGACAATATATACATATATATTTTAACATGAAATAAATAAAGAGCAATCGTTAATAATAAGTATAACTATTTTACATTAGAAAAATATATGCCCTTGAGCATAAAGCAATGGAAGCTAAACATACAAAGAATTATTATCATGAAACATCTATAACCATCACAATCATAAGATTACATAGAATAATTAACAACAAAGTACTTAAAGAATATTACCTGCTAACTAATACCGGTTAATCACTTAATTATCCACTACTTTGTCACACTACCCGCCGATCGTCTTATTACCCATCTGCACACTGTTCTCACTTCAACTGCCTATCTTCGACTATTTTGGTTTCTTTCCAGAATTCCCTACCTAAGCGCTTGTTTTTTTGTGCTTCCTTCTACCGACCGTTAATATTACTTTTTCATTATTGTGAAACACTCATGTTGTAACAGGTGACGTCGAAGTTGATAAGATAAGTACGGTTTTGCACAGTATGAAGCGGCACGGTCAATCATTCTCGATCACCCTGTAGTTTTAATTATTTTTCCATTTGCATTATTTCCATAACTTTGGATTGAAATGCAACAGCCACACAATCCGTTTTCGCCTCTTCAACATAAAACTGCACGTGGCAGTCAAAACATCACATCCATAACACCATTTGCATTCGGTTATCGCCGTTTTTACATGCTCCTACGTTGCGGTGACACTGCCAGCCGTCGATGCTGCCACTAATAAAGTAATAACGTGCAACTGGAACTGGCCGAACAATGCCATAACTCTGATGGCGTATACGAGCTGTACATTACAAAAGTAATAATAATTACAGGGAGCCGATAAACAAGCCCCGTGTACGGCATAATTTTTGGACTAATACATGCGGATGGCGTTGGATTAATTCGTTTTTGTTCCGGACGCGAACGTCATTTTTCCGGGGATGCCCGATGAAAAAAATTAAAGTGCGGTCTGTTATTAAAAATGTCATACTAGAAGGGATGAGTTCGTTGCTCCTAAAGGCTCTGTTCCCATAAAGTGGGTTTCCTCCTATAAAACAAAAGGTTTTAAAGAACTAATAGCTAACTAACATTTAGAGTTTACTGGACAACATATTCAAGTGACAACTGGCTATTTTCAAGGGCAATGATATTTGTAAATCTATTTCTTTTTACAAAACCACTGCCATTTTATTTTATGTTTTGGATACCCTGTAAAGTATATATATTTTTAAACGGGATGTTATTTTCTTTGTACTGATCCACAATTTTTTTTTTCGTCACACTGTAGATCAGTGGTAACGTCATCGATATTTTTTTATATGAGGTTGTATAAACCTTTTTTCTTTCCAAACACATAAAATTTGTATGCCTTTGCATAACGAAATTTTTGGGAAAAATGAGAAAACTTTCAGCATCTGACTATAGTTTATTTTCTAAATGATATCTAATAGTAGGCTTTGTAATTGTTGTCACCTTTCAAGTTTAACTTAAAACAAATTGTATGATTTTAATGAAGAAGTTGATATGCTGCAAGTTTATTATGAACGTAGGAAAAACAGTGTTGCAGCTTTACAGTTATATCGATAACGTTATCCTAATAGAATTTCCTCTAACAGAAGAAAGATTAGTAAACTTTAGGCCAGGAAATATAGAGTTGGACGCGATTTTTTGTTTCGGCAAGCTGAATTTATCACTATAGATGCTAAATATTATGTACAATAACATATTAGTTTCCACAGTCACAAAAATGGGGGGAAGATTGTTTACAGGCTGGCTAATTGTATAATTTTTACGTAAATTCACGTTTTTCGCTTATAACCTTTTTTTCTTTCATTTCCACGAGAAAACAGTAAAGTACTTTTTTTTCGTCTTCCAAAGACCTACAAAGCTAGCTCTCGATCGTCAAAAAATATTGATTAGATCAAAAGTTATAAACAGAAGAAGTTTGTTTATGACTTTTGTATTAAACATTTATAAACTGCGTTATTATTACCAGAACGTTTTGGCATCGCATCCTCTCATTCCTTATCACTGTCTAATAACTCACACGAAATCTGGAATCGGTAAGTTGAATAGTTTAGAA